>NC_058082.1:119773604-120073604 GCF_014858855.1 Bufo gargarizans | reverse complement strand
TGATTCTCTGCTATGATATGAAGACTGATTCTCTGCTGACATGAAGCCAGATTGTCTGTTACGGGACCTTTCTCCTCTGCCTGGGTTCTGGGCCTAAATTTATGAAAATTGACTCTTACAGTGGTGGGTGACGTGAAGCCTGATTCTCTGCTATGATATGAAGACTGATTCTCTGCTGACATGAAGCCAGATTCTCTGTTACGGGACCTCTCTCCTCTGCCTGGGTGCTGGGTAGTGTTGAGCGCGAATATTCGAAAAGCAAATTTTTTTCGCGAATATCGCAACTTCGCGATTTCGCGAATATTTCGAATATAGTGCTATATATTCGTAAAAACGAATATTCGTTTTTTGTTTCCCCCCCCCCCCCCCACAAAATTACAGTACACATATAATTGATTGTTTCCCAAAGGTCCAACAGCTCAGATCTTACTCACATTGCCTAGAAAGTGATTGAGGCGCGAATCTTCGTAAGGCGATTTTATTAGCGCACATGCGAATATCGGCACGTCCCAGAACAGAGGCAAAGGGCTTTGCATTCATACATTAGTGAATTGAGTTGCGAATCTTCGTAAGGCGATTTTATTAGCGCACATGCGAATATCTACACTTGTCCCAGAACAGAGGCAAAGGGCATTGCATTCATACATTAGTGATTGAATTGAGTTGCGAATCTTCGTAAGGCGATTTCATTAGCGCACATGTGAATTTTGCATAGCATATGTATTATGCGATAATTCGAATTATCGCATATGCGAAATAATAACGAATTTGAATAATCGCGAATATTTTACGAATATTCTTTCGAATATTCACAAAATTTCGCGAATTCGAATATGGGACATGCCGCTCAACACTAGTGCTGGGCCTAAATTTATGACAATGGACTGTTGCAGTGGTGGGTGACGTGAAGCCTGATTCTCTGCTATGACATGCAGACTGATTCTCTGCTGACATGAAGCCAGATTGTCTGTTACGGGACCTCTCTCCTCTGCCTGGGTGCCGGGGCCTAAATATCTGAGAATGGACTGTTCCAGTGGTGGGTGACGGGAAGCCAGATTCTCTGCTATGGAACCTCTCTCCAATTGATTTTGGTTAATTTTTATTTATTTAATTTTTATTTTAATTCATTTCCCTATCCACATTTGTTTGCAGGGGATTTACCTACATGTTGCTGCCTTTTGCAGCCCTCTAGCTCTTTCCTGGGCTGTTTTACAGCCTTTTTAGTGCCGAAAAGTTCGGGTCCCCATTGACTTCAATGGGGTTCGGGTTCGGGACGAAGTTCGGATCGGGTTCGGATCCCGAACCCGAACATTTCCGGGATGTTCGGCCGAACTTCTCGAACCCGAACATCCAGGTGTTCGCTCAACTCTAATTATAATCTAACTAATTATATACATTCATTAACTACTAAAAAGTACCTTAGATGTATTCACTTACTGGTGTGACAGATGGTTACCTCATAATATACACACAAAGATGCCGCATGCTAATGAGCTGATTTGAGTCCAGCGTGATGTCATGGAGTCCAGCGTATATTTAATTCAGAGCTATAGCCACCCCCCTGCCCACCTGCTGCTGATTCCTATGGAAAAAAACTGTCACTCAGCAGCAGGTGGGCGGGGAGAGTCAGGAGCTCATGAATATTCAGGACTCATGTTGAAGGCTGCTTGCAGCCTGTAATTGTGGGAGGAGCGTGCTCACCCTTTATAAACCCCCTCCTACAAGCAGGAGGGCGCCCGTTGTTGCTTACTTTTTCGTTTGATTGAGCAGCAGCAGCCCAGCGCCTGACATCACTTCCGGTCGCCTCGTCGGTGTGTCTTCGTGCAGCCAGCCGCACTCCCTGTGGTAAGTATGGCCGCGCTACGGCTGGCCAGGCGCGCCGCCACCGGCACCTCGTCCCCTGGGTCGGCAGCACCCTGCCCGTCAAGCCCCGCTCTGCCCGCCGCTGCAGCCCCGGTCGGTGCTCATTGCGGGGCTCCCCGCTCCCCGCCCCCCGCTCCCTGTGCTGTTCCTCCGGCGCTCGGCGTCGCGAGATGACGCGCCGCCTGGGGGCGGGGGGAGGGCTGGCCGGCTGGCGGGGACTGCTCACGGCAACCCGGGCCGATTCTTCCATGCAGTGTGGAACTTACTGTTGAACTGAGGAATCGCTCCTCCAGTTACAAGTTGTGCTATGAGCCCAGTGCGGGGGTCAGGGGCGCCGGGCCTGGCAGCGGCCGGCGTCCGGGTGCCGGCCTGCTGCATATTAACCGCACTGCTGTGGTAAAAAAAAAAAGGGATAAAGGTTCTTGTTTCAGCAGGCTTGTTCGGGCCATGCTCCAGTTAACCCCCGCAATGCTGAAAAAAAAGAAGAAAAAAAAAGGGTTCCAATGCCAGGCCGGCCAACTGCTGCCCACGCCAGTGCATTGTCCGGTCTCACCACCTGGGTGATTGGGGACGGTCGTTCCGGGGGTCAGGGGTCCGGCGGTGCCTGGGCCTCCCGCCGGTGCGGCCGCCCTTAAGTTACCCAGGGGAGGATAGGGGGGGGGGGGCGTTTCCCTGATTCCTGCATCTTTCCAGTACGGGTCTCCCTGGTTGCTCAGGTGTAATGTCTCCCCGGTTCGCTCTGGGTGTAATGTCTCCTGAATCGCTCAGGTGCAATGTCTCCCTGAATCGCTTCAGGTGCAATGTCTCCCTGAATCGCTCAGGTGCAATGTCTCCCTGAATCGCTCAGGTGCAATGTCTCCCTGAATCGCTCAGGTGCAATGTCTCCCTGAATCGCTCAGGTGCAATGTCTCCCTGAATCGCTCAGGTGCAATGTCTCCCTGAATCGCTCAGGTGCAATGTCTCCCTGAATCGCTCAGGTGCAATGTCTCCCTGAATCGCTCAGGTGCAATGTCTCCCTGAATCGCTCAGGTGCAATGTCTCCCTGAATCGCTCAGGTGCAATGTCTCCCTGAATCGCTCAGGTGCAATGTCTCCCTGAATCGCTCAGGTGCAATGTCTCCCTGAATCGCTCAGGTGCAATGTCTCCCTGAATCGCTCAGGTGCAATGTCTCCCTGAATCGCTCAGGTGCAATGTCTCCCTGAATCGCTCAGGTGCAATGTCTCCCTGAATCGCTCAGGTGCAATGTCTCCCTGAATCGCTCAGGTGCAATGTCTCCCTGAATCGCTCAGGTGCAATGTCTCCCTGAATCGCTCAGGTGCAATGTCTCCCTGAATCGCTCAGGTGCAATGTCTCCCTGAATCGCTCAGGTGCAATGTCTTCTCTGGTTCGCTCTGGTGTAATGTCTTCTCTGGTTTGCTCAGCTGGTATCTGCCCTGATTCGCTCTGGCGTTAATGTCTTCCCTGAATCGCTCAGATATCATGTTTTCCCTCAGTCATTCAGGTGCGGTGTCTGCCCGGCTTTGTGTGGGTGTTGCGTGTTCACTGGGTCACTCGGGGGTCATGTGTCCCTTGTTCATTCGGGGGACGTGGTTCCCTGTTCGCTCGGGTATCATGGATTCCCCTTGGTTGGCCGGGCGTCTTGTGTTTCCTGTGCGTTCAGGGATCATGTGTTCCCTGTTCATTCAGGGGGCATGTGTTCCCCGTGTTGGTCAGGTGTCATGTGCAGTATAAACCCGGGTGTCATGTGTTCCCTGAGTCCCTCGGGCACGGTTCCGGTCCAGGTTCGTATGGGTCAGGGTCACGCACCCATTCGCTGCATGAGGGACTAGCTGTTCGCATCCCTCGCCGGGTATCGGTCCGAACACAGCTTATTTCTTCACATAAACAGGGCCTCGGCCACCAGAGCTGCAAGCAAGCCACCATCGTTGCGCCAAAGTTTCCTCCTTGTCCAGGTAAGATCCAGCCACGAGGCTGCTGTTACACCCTGTCACTGCGTTAAGTATTAGTCTTCACGAGCTCCCGTTCATAGGTCTTCATCTCACTGCAGAAGTCAGTAGCATGGTTTTCTTCCCTGATTCGCTCAGGCGTCATGTTTTTTCTCCAAATCGCAGGTGTCATGTTCCCGGAAATCGCATGTGTCATGTCTTCCCTGAATCGCTCAGGGTTATGTTTTCTCCAAATTACAGGTGTCATTTACCCAAGAATCGCAGGTGCCAGGTCTTCCCTGAATCGCTCAGGGTTATGTTTTCTCCAATTCACAGGTGTCATGTTCCCAAATTGCATGTGTCATGTCTTCCCTAGGTGACTCAGGGGCCAGGTTCCCTGGATTGCTCTGGTGTTATGCCTCCCCTTACTCACTTAGGGGTAATGTTCCCTGGATCGCTCGGGTCTTGTGTGTTCCCTGGATTTCTGTTTTCCGCAGGTTTGTTGCATGCGGTGCGACTTCGGGCTCTTATTCTGGCTGTCCAGGGTTACCCAGCAGTTGGCCATGGCGCCCAGGCTGCATCCCGGTTCTCCGTCGCCTCTTCCAGTGCCACCAGATCGCACCTCTCTCCGGGTCTCGTACTAACGCAAGCTTATTTTCGGGTAAGCAAGGCCTCAGGCCACCGGAATTTCGATCCATCATCAATTGTGTCGCAGGGCTCCTCCATGCCCGGTCACTCCACGGGGCTGGGTTTCAGGTAAGTTCCAGCCGAGTAGCGGCGTGACGCTTCTCCGCAGCTCGGAGCCTTCCTTCGTTCTTCACGAGCCGCCATTCCTAGGTCTTCAGTATCGCCGGAGTCTGCAGCGCTGTCCGTTGATTCGGTTAGGTTGTGATCCTGTTTCCTTCTGATTCTCAGGTTCATGTATTTCCCGGATTAGCTCAAAAATTCACGTATTTACCCATTCACCCAGGTTTAATTCCCCGGAGTCGCGCGGGTTTACGTGTTTCCTGGATCGCTCGGGTTCATGCATTTCCCTGAAACACTCAGGTTCATGTATTTACCTGAATCACTCGGGTTATGTTTCCAAATTCGCCTGGGTTCATGTTTCTGGATCGCTCAGGTTCATGTAGGTGCCCAATCACTCAGGGTTCACAATTTCCCTGAATCGCTCAGGTTTTGTATTTTCCTGTCTCTGTCAGGTTGCCGGTATTTCCAGGTGGTATGTTTTTTTCTGATTCACCCAGGTTACGTATTTCCCTGAATCACTCAGGTTTGGTATTTTCCTGTCTCTTTCAGGTTGGCGGTATTTCCAGGTTGTGTGTATTTCCTTGATTCACTCAGGTTACGTATTCCCTGAATCGCTCAGGTCTTTCTTCCCACAGGTTGTACGCATGTGCCTGAATCACTCAGCTCTTTTTCCACAGGTTTGCATTTGCCTGAATCGCTCAGGTCTTTTTCCCGCAGGTTGTTCGCATTTGCCCTATTCGCTCAGGTCTTTTCCCGCAGGTTGTTCATATTTGCCTGAATCACTTTGGATCCGTTATATTTGCCTGAAACGCTCTGGGTTTTTCCGGCAGTATCCAGTGGTTCCTGTTTACCCGGTTCGGGTTCCGCATGTGTGAATCCCTGATTGCATGGGATCCGGGTGCATCACGGGGGTTTGGACATGGTCACCCATTATCTTGACAGTTGGTATTACATCAGGTATTGTACTCTGCTCCCACTCAAGCGGCCTTCTCCTGTTCTTTGCTACATCATGGTTTGCTCAGTCTCACCTGGGCAGTCTGCACCCTGATTCCTGATCATCAGGGGACCTCAGGGCGTCCCCTTGGTCTGGGCTAGTTGCTCCAGCTTTCGCCAGGCTTGAGACCCCCGTTCCAGGGTCCTGTCCAAGTGGGAGCTCCAGTCCCTGTTAGGGTTCCTCAACTGTGCGTTTACGATCATGCCCAGGGCAGGTCTGTCACTTCCCGGCTCCTCAGTCTCAAAAACAACACAAAAAAAAACAAACAAAAAAACATCCTCGGGGGGAGGTGGACGAGGCCATCAGGGTTAGCGCGGCGGTCCAGGTGCGTAGGCAACCCGTGTTAGGCGAGCTTTCCGCAGATTGTCCGTAGCCCTAGACGGTCTCCCTTTTGGGCACTCAACAAGCATCATCACAAAGCAGCCATGTACCAGGGTTCTATGGGTTCTTAGACCCGGGGAGTTCACGTGCGGCACGGTCAACCGTGCAACCCTGCGCGGCATCCGGGCAGTTCTTCCCTACGGCCAACTGTTGGTGTCCCGTCAAGGCGCTCCAAGAGCTCCTGGCCTCACTCCAGTCTCCCGCATTAGACGACCAGTTGCTCCCGATCAACGGTAGGCCCCCTTCTTCGGCCCAGTTGTCTCCGATATCCGCCCCCTGGCGGCTGGGTTGGGGTTCAACCCTAGCACGGCATCCGGGCACTCCCCCCACGTAGGGGCCGCTTCCGCAGCATCCAGTCATCAGGTATCGGCCACGTCATCCGCAATGGGTCGTTAGCGGTCGTCCTGCTACGCTAGGTACATTCCCAATCCGCGAATTGAGATTGTCAGAGCCTTTCGTTCTTTGGGCTTCATGGGTCCATGATGCTCCAATAACACATTCTCCATGGGTTCCTCAGGCCCAGGGAGTTCACCTGCAGCGCCATCTCCCGCACAACACTGCTCAGGCGACATCTCACCTGGCACTCTGATCACTTCATCCTATCCATCCCATCCTCAAGACCAGTCAGACCGGTCCTCCCACAGAGGTGGACTTTTCCCTACTGGCCACCTGCTGGTGTCCTATCAAGGTGCTCAAGGAGCTCCCGGCCTCCCTTCAATCTTCCGATCTAGACGACCCGTTGCTCCCGATCAACGATAGGCCCCTGTCTTCAACCCTGTTCATCTCCAACATCCGTACCCTGGCCGCAGGGCTGGGTTTCAACCCTAGCACGCTATCCGGGCACTCCTTCCGCATAGGGGCCGCATCCGCAGCATGAAGTCACCAGGTACCGGCGCATGTCATCCGCAAGATGGGTCGTTGGCGGTCGTCCTGCTTCACAAGGTACATTCCGAATCCACGGGCGGAGATCTCCAGAGCCTTTTGTTCTTTGGCATTATAGTTCACACTATGCTTCAATAAATGCTTCACTCCCTGCTACGTACCGGTTCTCTTTTGGCCACTATTCAGGCCTTACCTCGTCACTGGCGCCGGGCACACTCCAGCCAGTTGGGTTAGGACAGTCCGTAGGCATGCCTATTCTGTTCCTCGTTTAGCTCCTCCCACAAATAATTATCAGCTGGAGCTTTTCAATACAAGATGTTGGCAGATTGACTGGGTCAATTAAAGAAAGTGACCCAGCATTGTGCTAAGAGAATCAGTCACTTATTTATGTTGCCCTTAGTTAGGACACCATAAAACTGGTGACAGGTTCCCTTTAAGGACACAGCCTTATTTCACCTTAAGGACCAGGCCATTTTTTGTAAATCTGACCTTAAGATAATCGCCCAAAAAACTGAAAAAACTATGGCTCTCAGACTATGGAAACACTAAAACATATTTTTTTTTTTGGTTCAAAAAGCAAATCATTGTGTAAAACTTAAAAAAAAAGTATACATATTAGATAAGTTTACACAATGATTTGATTTTTGAACCCCAAAAAACATGTTTTAGTGTTTCCATAGTCTGCGAGCCATAGTTTTTTCAGTTTTTGGGAAATTATCTTAGGTAGGGTCTCATTTTTTGCGGGATGAGATGACGGTTTGATTGGCACTATTTTGGGGTGCATATGACTTTTTGATCGCTTGCTATTACACTTTTTGCGATGTAAGGTGACAAAAGTGGTTAATTTAGCACAGTTTTTATTTTTTATGGTGTTCATCTGAGGGTTTAGGTCATGTCATATGTTCATAGAGCCGGTCGAAACGAACGCAGCGATACCAAATATGTATACTTTTTTTTTATTAATGTAAGTTTTACACAATAACTGCTTTTTTAGAACAACAAAAAAATATATGATGTTTTAGTGTCTCCATATTCTGAGCCATCTTTTTTTATTTTTTGGGCTCAGGTAGCTGGTTGTCTCAGGTAGGGGCTAATTTTTAGCGGGATGAGGTGACAGTTAGATTGGTACTATTTTGGTGGGCATGCGCCTTTTTGATCGCTTGCTGCTGTTGTACTTTTTGTGATGTAAGGTGACAAAAAAAAAAGTTTATTTAGCACAGTTTTTATTTTTTTACGGTTCATCTCAGGGGTTAGGTAATGTGATATGTTTATAGAGCTGGTCGATACGGACACGGCGATACCCAATATGTATACTTTTTTTCCCCCCTATTTTTTACCAATTTTTTAAACTTTATTTGGGGAAAATTATGTTTTTGTTTATTTTTACTTGAAACTTAATTTTTTTGGGGAAAACAATTTTTTCCACTAAATGTTTGTCCCACTCATACAGCTTCCGGGGCCTGTGAGATCCAGGGGGCTGGATCTCACAGGCACGTCACAGGAAGGCAGCGCGATGCCTTCCTCAGACATCGCGCTGCCTTCCATGCCATCGGGTCCCCCCTACAGCTGCATGGGGACCAGATGGCACCGCTCGCCGCCGCAACTTAGAAAAGCCGCAAACTGCAGGTCTAAATTGACCTGCGGTTTGCGGCAATCGCTGACATGGGGGGGGGGGTCATTTAGCCGAGGTGCCTGCTCAATGATTCGAGCAGGCACTGGCTTCTGATCACCGCCCGCTGCTCATACCTGTACGCCCTGTGTCCGGAAGAGGTTAAAGAGGGTTTTCTGCTTTCTCCATATTAATGACCTATCCTAGGTCATTAATATCAGATCTGTGGGGGAGGTCTGATGCCTGGCACCCCCACTGATCAGCTGTATGAAGAGAATGCAGTGCTCCTGTGAGCGCAGGGATCTATTGTTTACCTGCTCACCGACAACATTGCAGGGGCGAGGAGGTGTAATCACAACTCCTTCGTCCCATTCAGTTGCCAGTGTACTTATTTTTTATAAAGGCTATGTACACCTTTGGTGCAATTTTCAATTTTTTATTTTATTATTGCATTGTACTTATTTTAAGCTAAAAATCATTTTTTCAATGGGTCTTTATCAACAATGCGGAATCCTTTTTTTGTACAGAGCCGATATGCTCTACTACCTGCCTGTGGATTTTTAGTTTTTTCGGTCATCTGGAGAGCAGACAGACTCCTTATCTCTGCTCTCTGACCTTAAACACTCATAGCTCAATCGATATCTTATTGATAAGGATTTGGCATTAATAATGTTTAGAACATCTTAGTAGTTTAGAAATGAGGGTTATTTTTTATTAGATGACCAGCATAAAGCGAAAGCAAAAGTACCAGTCACACAGCTAGAAAAACAGCACTAACCCTTTGTGGCAGAACGGTTCAATATTTTTAATAAAGGCAATTTGAAAATATATGATTTTCAGCCAAGAATGAGAAAATGCAATCAAGCAAAAATTGCCTCCAAAAAGTGTACATAGCCTTTAAACTGATTTTATTAAAACATGATAAAAGCAACATATCAGATAACAAGACATAACATGTGTCCATGAATCTGACAAAGATACCATCATATCAAGACAGTAGTAGCAAAATGGTACAAAACAGTTCCATTGCAAGTCAGTAGATAGGCAGTAAAGAGGATTACTAAATAAAAGTGAAGAGTAACCCAATAATACAATGAAGCAATCTGAGGACACGTCCAGAGCATATGTCAGAAGTTTGCGTCCAAACTGACACCTGGGACAAGCGATAGATCGCGCCCTGCCCATTCTGTATAGTTAAGTAAATAGGACTGGAGAATTATGCATAGCCGTCATTATATCATTTAATTAGAGAATGATATTCACCAGTGTGGGGATTTGTGTTTTTCATCTATACACTATTTTCATGGAGGAGGGGGTTATTTTATTCAGAATGAGGTGAAAGAATATAAGGGATACCCGGACCTTAGCACTAGAGATAAGCAAATGTTTAAAAAATTTGATTCGCCAGTTTTTTCGGGAAAAATTTGTTTCAATCCGAATATATTCACGGAGAATTATGTTAAACTGCTGGCTGCCGAGAGCTTTTATAGTGGTTTAGAACAGTGCGCCTTGTAGTAACATGCATAGGGAGTCTGCTTTGGTAGTGAAATACTGCGAGTCTGTATGACATGCAGATGACAGGCGTCGCTCTTAGAATCACTGCACACTTCACTTATTAGGGCAGTCACGGGGCCAAAACTGACCAAATAACTCAAGTGTCAACTCAGCCTTACAGGTCGATGTTAGTGCCAAGAAGAAGCGCGCTGCTTTTACACCGTCGCCAGTTGATTCCACATAGATGTCTACAGAACCTGTTCTATTAAACGTATATACAAGTAGAGCACGCCCGACAGAGCGGAGAGGGTGTCAGCAGTAAGTTTGTGTTGACGTCACTGATTCATTTGCCCTTCCTCTGATCCATCAGAACAATAACAATAACCCCCAAAAAACGCATCTTGTCTGTGGAGCATACGCCTTCACTCGGTCAGCATTTGCTCAATAATCCATCAGTATTGCTAATGCCCAAAAAAAAAAACAGGAGTGGATCTAAATCATTTTTCCTTCCTTCTGACAGATCAGAAGAAAGGTCAAATAAATGATGTCAGCCAGACCGAAGAATTGAAGGCGATGGAGTGACGAGCAAGGCTGCAAGGGGTTACGGAGAGGACCCCCTCCTCTCAGCTCTCTCTATTGGGCTTCAGGGGTCAGAGGAGTCAATTCATTGTCTTAGTGTCAAGCAAGGAACATAGGCAGAGGTGAAGTCTATATTCTACAGTCTACTCTTCCAGAGGGCCAAGTGGATTTTACCAAGTTTATTGTGGAAAGACAAAGAAAGGAGAATAGCCATTATTCTAGGCTCTAGGCGCTTTTGTATCAAGTGAAGGATTTATTAGCTTCTGGCAGCCTCACCATTACTTCAAGGACAGATAGGCCATCTGTTGCATCACTTGTGTGTAGAAGATAAGGACTTGAATAACCCTTACTGAGATTGGAGCAAGGCAAATAGCTGAATACCAGTGAGTACATAACCTCCTACTATAGCCTGAAATATAGTCACATATACAGCCTGTTACTTGTATTTGCCACATCCTATCTACATGTTCATAAGAGACTGTCTATAACTGGATGTAAAAGTTCTTAGTTGGATTCAAACCCTGCCTCATTCTTCTATCTCCATACTACAACCACTCATCATTTTGTACCACCAAGGTGCTGGCGTCACAACATTACCTTAATTCAGGGGCCCAGCCGCACAAGCACCCAGAAAAGCCAATCACCATCAAGGGCACCTCGATCACCACCTGGCCGGTGTCCCCTGTACTAGAGTGTGCCCCGGAGAGTTTGGGGCTGTTCTCCCCTTCACTGCACTGCTGGTCCAGGGATGCATCTGCTAACCGTGAGTAACCGATGAACTGTTGCACCCGTCGGCCCAACATGAACCTCACGCGTTCTCCCCTGGGGACCGGCATGTTAGCACACAGACACATGCCTTCTAAGTTAAGCAAATGGGAAAGACATGAATTGTTCCAGCGTTTGCCACCTTTTTTGCTTCAGTCCAGACATGGACCGTTGAGTGGTGAATTGGTAGAAAAGTGGGGCAGTTATAGGGGGCTTCCTCTAAGATGGGGCAGAACATAGGTAATTGCAGATAGGAACATAAATGACTCTCTGAACGGGTCTGTCTCCATCTCCCTTTAATGAACACAACCATTTTAGCAGTGCCATTCCTGCCCTATCCCTAGGCAGAGTCAAGGATTCAAAAGGTCCGTTTAGAACGGGAATTGCCCCATACAAAAGAGGGTTAGAGAAGTGAAATGCTGAAATATTCGTTTTCGTATGGGGACTTCAGAGTGTTGAAAAGTGTATAGGAACATAGGCAGTGGCGTACATAGAGAAGTAAGGGCCCTATAGCAAGAAACAAACCAGTCCCCCCACACAGGACAGAAGGTTTTTTTGCCTAAACCCTTTTCAATGACCCTTGGGCCATATTTTCACTGCCTTATTTGCTAAAAGATTGTTCCTTTAGACTGAGGGTAGAGTCCTGACCAAGTTTTTACCTCCAGTAGAAGAGGAGATAATTCCAACTAATACTGGCCCCCCTCTTTCCCTGGGCCCCTAGCAGTCGCATGGTCTGCGGCTGTGGTAGTTACGCTTCTGCACGTAGGTAAAATAATCAGCTTGACCAGATTTATGCGACCAGCTACAGATTAAGGGAGTGCCCTGCAAGTCTGAAACGTCTCACATACATAAGTTATAAAAGGTGGGGCATTATGATAAATATGCTGGGTATGTAATCCAGCAATGACAACCCTTAAAAATTAAAAGCTGGGGACAATTCTAAGTCTAGCTACAAGCGTATTGCCTCCAGCTCCTGTCCCAATTAACACTCAGTCCCGAATAATCACCAAAGTTATAAATAATACTGAGTGGTTTGCCGTTTGATGTGGTTTAGCAAGTGATCAACTGTGTGGCTACTCTCACCCAAGCTGATCAGCTCCAACATGGCATGGCAACACTTGACTTTACATATGTGAAAGTAGGGAGGGGGAGCGGGAGTGACACTGTGCCCTGCTGCTGTTTGGGAAGGATATCCATGAAGGGGGAGGTAGAGGAACGCAGATAGGTGCCTGGTATGGAAGCCAGGCCAACACAAATGAGGAGCTGGCAAAAGGACCTGGTCTCCTCGCTGAGGTGCTGCTTTACTGCAGTGAAAAATATTTACCCAGTGGGCCGTAAAACCTGCATTGTTCCTGCCCATAACATCTCAAGGAGTGGCCCATGTTCTATGCGACATGAGAGTACAAGGCAGGGATGGCTTTTTGGGAGAAATCATAATGGCTAGGTACTGTATCTTCCAGCGAGGCTTAGTGCACACAATTATTTCCCTAAAGGCAGCAGGCTTTACTAAATGATACAGAAACAACAGCCAGCAAATTTTTCAGAAATTTTCCAAATCCCACTTTTATGGACCAGTTCAGGTCTGAAGTCACTTTGTGAGGCTTACGTAATAGAAACCACCCCATTTTAGAGACTACACTTCTCAAGGTATTCAAAACTGATTTTACAAACTTTGTTAACCCTTTAGGTCTTCCACAAGACTTCATGGCAAATGGACATAAAATTTAAGAATTTCGATTTTTTGGAAAATTTTCCATTTTAACCCATTTTTTCCAGTAATAAAGTAAGTGTTAACTGCCAAATAAAACTCAATATGGGTTGCCCTGATTCAGTAGTTTGCAAAAACACCCCATATGTGGTCCTAAACTACTGTTTGGCCAAATGGGAGGACATAGGAGGGGAACGCCATATGGGTTTTGGAAGGCAGATTTTGCAGGACTGGTTTTGTTTATACCATGTCCCATTTCAATCCCCCCGTTGCACCCCTAGAATAGAAACTCCAAAAAAGTGACTCCATCTAAGAAAGTACACCCCTCAAGGTATTCAAAACTGGGTTTACAAACTTTGTTAACCCTTTAGGTGTTCCACAAGAGTTAATGGCAGATGAAGATACAATTTAGAAATTTCTATCTTTGGGAAAATGTTCCATTTTAACCCTTACTTTATTACTGGAAAAAATGGGTTAACAGCCAAACAAAACTCAATATGGGTTGCCCTGATTCTGTAGTTTGCAAAAACACCCTATATGTGGTCGTAAACTACTATTTGACTAAACAGTAGGACATAGAAGAAGGGGAACGCCATATGGTTTTTAGAAGGCAGATTTTGCTGGACTGGTTAATTTACACCATGTACCCTTCCAAGCCCTCTGATGCACCCCTACAGTAGAAACTCAAAGCTGAAAAAATAAAAAAAAAGTTTAGATAAAAGTTTTTGTTTTTTTTCCTAACTAACTTTTCCATCCTATCCCTGCCTAACTGTGCCTCTCCCTCACTGACCCTAGCCTACCTGGAGGGTGATGGGTGCTGATGGGGGGGGGGGGGGAAAGTCGCAGGAGCCTGGTGAGGATGGTGCTGCAGGGTGCAGGTGCTGAACAGGAAGAGAAGGGGAGAGAGGGGCGCTGGAAGTTTGAATCTCGCGCCTCTCTCCCTGCACCAATCAGCACCCTGGACAGCAGGCATCAGCACCACGGCCAGCACCGCCTCTCCCAAATGCACCGATCAGTCTTTTTCCGGTTCATCGGGTCACCGGAGACCCGAATGGACCGGAAGCGCAGCAAACTGCAGGTTGCGACAGGATGCCCGCTGGATGATTTCCGGCATCCTGTTCCGATTAACCCCTGCCGCGCCGCAATCACGATTTAAACCCATGACGTACCGGTACATCATGTGTCTGTAAGGGGTTAAAGGGTAGTTATCCAAAAAGAGCTTGGTTCCTGGTACGAGACCCATGTTTTCCTTTCCTTTTAAAAAGAAGATTCAATGTCTCTATTCCAGAGAACCATTATGTGGGGACACAAGCACAACAATGGATAAACAAATCTTAAAGAAAAAGTACTGAGTGAACACAAAGGGAAAATCGTATTATGAAAAAGCACTGATTGAAAAGTTTGACACTACCACCAAAAACTTAGTTGATAAAATGGGGGAAAATTGATCTACAAAAACACAGAACATGAGATGAGATATGTATTAAAATACCTACAATAGATGAGCAATTTGGAATTAATCCTGAATTATCCAAAAAATGTGGATCCTAACAAACCCAAATATTCTGGAATTAATTAATTTCAGGCAAAACATTTCTTAATTATAAAAAAACCGACTCTGAAAGTGTTCATAGCCTTTAAGGGTATGTTAACATACAGAAACAGGGATTGAAGGAATTTTCATATGTTCATCCGAATAGAAATTCATGTACATGCTGAAGAAACAAAAACCACCATTTACATGTATGGCGGAGCAAAAAAAAAAAAAAAACAACATAGGTTTTTGTGAATGTCTCTGAATATAGCAGGTGTGCTGCAAGTAAAGTATACAAAAGTAGATGGTCTTTAGAGTCGAGCGGACACCTGGATGTTCGGGTTCGGCTGAACTTCACAAAAAAGTTTGAGTTCGGGACCCAAACTTAACCCTGAACCCTATTGAAGTCAATGGGGACCTGAACTTTTGAGCACTAAAATGGCTGTAAAAAAGTCATGTAAAGGGCTAGAGGGCTTCAAATAGCAGCAAAATGTGGTTAAGAGCATGGCAAGTGCTCTGCAAACAAATGTGGATAGGAAAATGACTTAACATAAAATAACAAAAAAAAAAATAATATCTTTATCTTGGAGGACAAGGTGCATATGGAGGAGGAGGTTGAGGAGGCGGTGGATGTGGTGGTGTAGGTGGAAGATGAGGAGGTAGCCTACACTGCTATTTGGTTTTATTTATTTTTTATTTATTTTTGTTAAATTTAGGGTACACCCCAAAACATTGGGAAATATAACCTGTTATAACCCCCTCCAGCCATGCTAAACACACATTCAGACAATACACTGGCTACAGGGCAGGCAAGCACCTCCAAGGCGTAAAGGGGAAGTTCAGGGCATATGCCCAATTTGTCGACCCAGAGGTTGAAGGGGACAGACCCATCATTCAGTATGTGTACGCATGTGCACACATACTGCTCCACTATGTTGCTGAAATGCTGCCTCCTGCTAAGACGTTCCATATCAGCTGGTGGTGCTGGTTGTTGTGGCGTGCTGACAAAGCTTTTCCACATTTCAGCCATGCTAACCCTGCCTTCTGAGGTGCTGGCAGTGCCCCAGCTGCATTGGCGGCCTCTCCCTCCTCCCCTGCCTTCGCCTTGTGCTTCCACTGTGCCCCCGCTGTCAGGTGGTAATGCCACCAGCAGCGTGTCTACCAGCATGCGCTTGTACTCACGCATCTTACGATCATGCTCCAGTGATGGAATTAAGGACGGTACGTTGTCCTTGTAATAGGGATCCAGCAGCGTCGCCACCCAGTAATCAGCACAAGTTAGAATGTGGGCAACTCGGCGGTCGTTGCAGAGACACTGCAGCATGTAAACGCTCATGTATGCCAGGCTGACCAGAGGCAACGACAAGCTGTCCTTTGTAGGAGGTGTATCGTCTGTGTCCTCTGTATCCCCCCCAGCCACACACCAGTGATGGCCATGAGCTGGTTTGGGTGCCACCCTGCAGTGAACACGGTTCCTCCTCCTCTATCTCCTTCTCATCCTCCAGAACTGTGTCCTGGCTGGACAATTGTGTACCTGGCGTTTGTGGGTGCAGGAACCCACCCTCGGAGCCACTTGTGAATGACTGGCCGGAAACCCTATGAAATGATCCCTCTTCCTCCTCCTGTGCCACATCCTCTTCCATCATCACCAGAAGCGTTTTTTCAAGAAGGCATAGAAGTGGGATAGTAACGCTGAGAACAACGTTATTGGCACTGGCCATGTTGGTGGAGTACTCGAAACAGCGCAACAAGGAACACAGGTCTCGCATGGAGGCCCAGTCATTGGTGTTGAAGTGGTGCTGTTCCGCAGAGCGACTCACCCGTGCGTGCTGCAGCTAAAACTCCACTATTGCCTGCTGCTGCTCGCACAGTCTGGCCAGCATGTGCAAGGTGGAGTTCCACCTTGTGGGCACATCGCATATGAGGTGGATAGCGGGAAGGCCGAAGTTACGCTGCAGCACTGACAGGCGAGCAGCAGCAGGGTGAAACGGCCCGCACTTTCTGCTGCAGCTCTGACATATCGGGGTAATTTTTAAGGAACCTCTGCACCAAATTCAGCACATGCACCAGGGAAGGGATGTGTGGCAAACCGGCTAGTCCCAGAGCTGCTACGCGATTTTGCCCATTATCGCACACCACCAGGCCGGGCTTGAGGCTGACTGGCACCAACCACTCATCGGTCTGTTGTTTCATGCCCGTCCACAGCTCCTGCGCGGTGTGGGGTTTGTCCCCACAAACAGATACATTTTGAAACTGCCTGCTGTTTTACCACCAACTTCAGCACAGCCAGGGGTAAGGTGTTATGCTGACCGGATGAGGAGCCGGTAGAGGACGAGGAAGCGGAGTAGAAGGAGGAAGCAAAAGGAGGCAAACTGAAGCGCCCTGCAATCCTCGGTGGTGGAAGGACATGCGCCAAACTGCTATCCGCCTAGGGCCCAGCCACCACTACATTTACCCAGTGTGCTGTTATGGAGATATAACGTCCCTGACTATGCTTACTGGTCCACGTATCCGTAGTTAGGTGGACCTTTCCACAGATGGTGTTGCGCAGTGCACACCTGATTTTGTCCCCCACTTGGTTATGCAGGGAAGGGATGGCTCGTCTGGAAAAGTAGTGGCAGCTGGGCACGATGTACTGTGGGACAGCCACCGCCATAAGGATTTTAAAACTCTCCATCTGCACCAGACGGAATGACAGCATTTCAGTAATTTAGAAATTCTGGCATTCAGGGCCAGGGATCGTGGGTGGGTAGAAGGGTACTTCCTCTTCCGCTCCAGTGTTTGGGAGATCTGAACGCTTCCGTGGGACATTGTGAAGATGCTTGGTGACCCACAAGGAGGATTTGCGGTCAGATCCTCTGTTTGCGGGGTGGCAGGCACCACTGTCACTCCAGAGGTAAATGAAGAGGCCGAGACTGCAGCAGAAGAGGAAGCTGGAGGAGCCCGAGACCTTTCTTGGTTTGAGGCGTCTACTCCACTGCAGCTCGTGCTTTGCACCTAGATGCCTGGTCATGCAGATTGTGCTCAGGTTGAGAACGTTTATGCCTCACTTCAGGCTCTGCTTGCACAGCGTGCAAACCACTCGTGTCTTGTCATCAGCACATTCTCTGAAGAACTGCCACGCCAGGGAACTCTTTGGAGCTGGCTCTGCTGTGCTCGATCCCTTGCTGCGGTGGGCAGTAGCAGGTGTACTGTCTAGGGGACGGCCTCTCCGCTTTTGCACCCTGCTCCCTCTTCTGCTGTGTTGGTGGCTCTGTGCAACCACTGACTCTTCCTCCAAACTAGACAGGTCACCCGCATGACCTTGATTCCATGTGGGGTCGAGGACCTCATTGTCCTCCACATCATCTTCCACCCAGTTTTCACCCCTGCCCTCCTTGTTGGTCTGCACACTGCAGAAAGCCACAGCAGTTGGCACCTGTGTTTCATCATCATCAGACATCATCAGAGATGTGCTGCAGTGGTCCTCCCATGTACTCATCTTGAAACATAAGTGGTTGGGCATCGGTGCACTCAATCTCTTCCACTTCTGGGGTAGGGCTATGTGGATGGCCCTGGGAAACCCTGCTAGCATAGTCATCAAAAAGCAGAAGAGACTGCTGAATGACTTGGGGCTCAGACTGCTTGGCTGATTTGCAAGACGGTGAGGTGAAAGACTGATGTTCATCGGCCTCAGGTGCTAACTCTGATCTTTCAGCAGGAGACTGGGTGGGAGAAAATGTGAAGGAACTGGAGGCACCGTCAGCAGCCCAATCTACTATCACCTGTACTTGTTCTGGCCTCACCATTCATAGAGCCGCATTAGGCCCGGCCAAATAATGCTGAAGGTTCTGTTGCCTACTAGCACCTGAGGAAGGTGTTTCACTTGTGCGTGTAGCTGGCACAGATTGACCACTTCCTCTCCCTGCAACAGGAGCTCCACCAGCAGCACTACGACCCGGGCCACGTCCCTTATACGATGCTCTACTCATTCTCCGCAAATGTAGGATCTTGTCCAAAATGGGTGTTTTTTTAATAACAGAATATAACAGCAGTATCTAACGCGTGTATTTCACACTGACAGATGCAGCAAAGGCCGCAAATTTAGTATTTTACCCAAAAAGGGTGTTTTTTAAAACCCAGAAAATTATTGCAGTATATCAAGATTAGATTTCACACTGACAAATGCAGCATAGGCCCCAGATGTAGGGTATTGCCAAAAATTGGTGCTTTTTTAAACCCAGAAAATGATTGCAGTATTTCAAGATTGTATTTCACACTGACAAAATGCTGCAAAGGCCACAGATGTATGGGGTCTTGCAAAAAATGGGTGATTTTTTTAAACCCAGAATATAGTTGCAGTATTTCTAACTTTTATTTGACTGACACAAATGCACATAAAATTGGCACCGCTGCCCACCTAACAAATAGATAAAAGTTATTTTTCTGTGTCACTGGGCTTAGGGCAGGGTAAAAAGATTGTGCACTGCACCCACAAAACAAAATCTATGTAGATCGCTGAGTTAACAAACACTTCAGATTAAAAGATTCTTTCCTATTCTCTGCCTCACAGCAGCAGTATCGTATCACTACACTAATCAGAGCAGAGTGATGTGCAGTGCTACGTGACTCCAGCTTATATAGAGGCTGAGTCACATGCTGCACTGGCCAATCACAGCCATGCCATTAGTAGGCATGGCTGTGATGGCTTCTAGGGGCACACAAGTTAAACGCTTCTTGATTGGCTGCTCTTTCAAAAAGTGAAATTTTTACTGAAAAGTTCAGGTTCAGGGTAAATAAAAAAATCCTAAAATTACAGTTTGGCTTCGTTCAACCCTAGTGGTCTTCTTATAAAACAGCAACAAATAAAGGGACCCCTTGTGCTACTCCTACATCAGCTCAGCAATCAGGATAAGCTACCGCTATTCAAACAGTTTAATTGCCAATCATTTTTTCCACAAAATACGTGACACCTGTGTGAAAGAGGCCTAAGGGTGCTGGCATACAGTGCAGTTCTGACGTGCATTCAGGATGCAGTTTTTTATTAACTAAATCATTCCCATGATGCAGAACACCAGGGTTTAACAAGGCTGCTAAACTGGCTAAATTGAAAACTGCATCCTGAATGTATGTCAGAACTGCACTGTGTGCCAGCACCCTTAGGGTCCTAGTGGTTCCCTGATATTCACCCTTTACCCCTTGTACTGGAATGTGGACTTTACTGCAGGGAGCCAACGACGCTGCTATGTCCTGGAGTGGTTGATAGCTAACCAACGGGTGTCAGACACTGGTGTGAAACACCAAGGGATCAGTCAGCAGGTGTAGTCTAAAACACAGTCTAAAGTCAGGGCAAGCCGACTACATCCTTAGGCCACTTTCACACTAGCGGCAGGACGGATCCGACAGGCTGTTCACCCTGTTCATCTGTCCTGCCTCTGGCTGCCGGACTAAAACATCAGACATGCAGTACTTTTAGTCCGGGGTCCTTTCGCCGTGCACAGCCGTGCTGCGCTGGCGCTCCGCCCCATCCCCGTTATAGTCAATGGGGATGGAGCAGCTGTCTGGCGGCACGGCAAAATAGCGGCAGGACGGATCCGATAGGGTGAACAGCCTGTCGGATCCATCCTGCCGCTAGTGTGAAAGTACCCTTAGTTCAGATAATGATTCCAATATCGGGCAAGGCGGCAAGGACCAGAATCAATAGACAGGCAATGTGCAGTACTCCAGTAGTCAGACAAGAGATCACCATTCTCTGGTTACTAGACACTAGAAAACCTCAACACTCAGGTGAGGAGCTGGAACCACAGCCCAGCCAAATACAGTCAGGTCCATAAATACTGGGACACCGACACAATTTCTAACATTTTTGGCTCTATACACCACCACAATGGATTTCAAATCAAACGAACAAGATGTACATTAACTGCAGACTGTCAGCTTTAATTTTAGGGTATTTACATCCAAATCAGGTGAATGGTGTAGGAATTACAACAGTTTGCATATGTGCCTCCCACTTGTTAAGGGACCAAAAGTAAATGGGACAGAATAATCATAAATCAAACTTTCACTTTTTAATACTTGGTTGCAAATCCTTTGCAGTCAATTACAGCCTGAAGTCTGGAACGCATAGACATAACCAGACGCTGAGTTTCATCCCTGGTGATGCTCTGCCAGGCCTCTACTGCAACTGTCTTCAGTTCCTGCTTGTTCTTGGGGCATTTTCCCTTCAGTTTTGTCTTCAGCAAGTGAAATGCATGCTCAATAGGATTCAGGTCAGGTGATTGACTTGGCCATTGCATAACATTCCACTTTTTTCCCTTAAACACTTTGGTTACTTTTGCAGTATGCTTTGGGTCATTGTCCATCTGCACTGTGAAGCGCCGTCCAATGAGTTCTGAAGCATTTGTCTTAATATGAGCAGATATTGCCGGAAACACTTCAGAATTCATCCTGCTGCTTTTCTCAGCAGTCACATAATAAATAAATACAAGAGAACCAGTTCCATTGGCAGCAATACATGTCCATGCCGTGATACTACCACCATGCTTCACTGATGAGGTGTTATGCTTAAGATCATGAGCAGTTCCTTTCCTTCTCCATACTCTTCTCTTCCCATCACTTTGGTACAAGTTGATCTTGGTCTCATCTGTCTATAGGATGTTGTTCCAGAACTGTGAAGGCTATTTTTAGATGTCGTTTCGGCAAACTCTAATCTGGCCTTCCTGTTTTTGAGGCTCACCAATGGTTTACATCTTGTGGTGAACCCTCTGTATTCACTGGTGAATTCTTCTCTTGATGGTTGACTTTGACACACATACACCTACCTACTGTAGAGTGTTCTTGATCTGGCCAACTGTTGTGAAGGGTGTTATCTTCACCAGGGAAATAAATCTTCGGTCATCCACCACATTTGTTTTCCGTGGTCTTCTGGGTCTTTTGGTGTTGCTGAGCTCACCGATGAGTTCCTTCTTTTTAAGAATGTACCAAACAGTTGTTTTGGCCACGCCTAATGTTTTTGCTATCTCTCTGATGGGTTTGTTTTGCTTTTTCAGCCTAATGATGGCTTGCTTCACTGATAGTGACAACTCTTTGGATCTCATATTGAGAGTTGACAGCAACAGATTCCAAATGCAAATAGTACACTTGAAATTAACTCTGGACCTTTCATCTACTCATTGTATTTGGGATAATGAGGGAATAACACACACCTGGCCATTGAACAGCTAAGAAGCCAATTGTCCCATTACTTTTGGTCCCTTAACAAGTGGGAGGCACATATGCAAACTGTTGTAATTCCTACACCGTTCAGCCGATTTGGATTTAAATACCCTCAAATTAAAGCGGACAGTCTGCAGTTAAAGCACATCTTGTTAGTTTCATTTGAAATCCATTGTGGTGGTGTATAGAGCCAAAAATGTTAGAATTGTGTCGGTGTCCCAATATTTATGGACCCGTCTGTAGGGAGACTGATCAACTCCTTAGTTAGCAGCTGGACAGGGAGCAAGAGGAAACAGTTAACTCTCACAGCACTGAAAGGAAGTTCGCTGAACACTAGGGCCATTACATAGAGAGAAATGAGTGACTCCCACCTGTGTCTTGGACTGTAGGACAGCAGTGCATAAGGACAATCGTAATGATGAAAACAAAATCAATTCCAGAAAAACCCTTTTCAGCATGGTGTATGACAACCAGAGTGTGTGTATGTGTATGTGTGTGTGTGTGTGTGTGTGTGTGTGTGTGTGTGTGGAGGGGGAGGTCCTCCCCAGGTGCTGGCTCTCAGGGGGGTGCCAGAAGCAATGAGCGCTTCCATCAATAAAGATGGAAGCGCTCATTGCTGGAGCGCTGGGAGCTGTGGTCCTGTCCCTCACCGCTCAGCTCCCAGCGCACCTCCCCTCCTTCAGGCCGGTGGCGCACAGAATGGTTTAGCAGGACGACTTCTCCCTGCTCCACCACTCAGCCTGCAGGCACAGATTGCGCTGCCGGCATGTGTGGGCGGAGCCTGCAGACCGATATCTGCATAAGCTCTGCCCACACAGTGCTGCAGAGCGATCTGTGCCTGCAGGAAAGAGGTATGTGAGCTTCAGGAACAAGACAAGTAGTTACTGTTTTTTTAATACAGAGGAGGTAAAGAGGGCTTTATTACTATGGAGAGGGCACAGAGAGCATTACTACTATGTAGGGGGCACAGAGAGCATTACTAATGTGAAGGGGGCACAATGGGCATTTCTATTATGGAGGGGGCACAGAGCCAGAGGGCATTACTACAATGAAGGGGGCACAGAGGGCATTACTAGCACAGTGGGCATTACTACTATTAAGGGGGCACAATAGGCATTACTGTGAAGGGGCACAATGGGCATTAATACTATGAAGGGGGCACAATGGGGATTATTACTGTGAAGGGGGAACAATGGAGATTACTGTGAAGGAGGCACAAAGAGGGCATTACAACTGTGAAAGGGGCACAGAGGGCATAACTACTGTGAGAGGACACAATGTGGGCATAACTACTGCGAGGGGGCACAATTTTTTTAAATTATTAGGGTGGGGTTGCCAGAGAAAGGACTGATGACAACTCAGGTTTTGAACAGCGTCTTCTTCCTTAGTTTAAACTTCACAGTACTCTCTCATCATTAAAAAAGTCCAATATGGGCCACCCACTCCACTTTAACCCTTTGGATACCGGAGGTTTTTTTGTTTTTGCATTTTCATATTTCTTCCCCATCTTGCCTGTGCCCTTCATTCTCTGGGTCAGTATGATTACAATGATACCACATATGTATAGGTTTTATATGTCTAAGTACTGTAAAAATAAGTTTAAACTTTGAAAAAACCAAAAACTTTTTTTAAAGTTATGTCTACTGAGCTGCATAGGGGGCTCATTTTTTTTGCGGGACGATGTGTAGTTTTTATTGATACCGTTTTGGAGTGTGTGTAACTTTTTGATCACAGTTTATTTAATTTTTTTCAGTTACAGAAGCGATACAAAAAAGTCGAATCGGCGATTTTGATACTTTTGCCGTTATGCCATTCATCGTATTGGAAAAATATTTTTGCATTTTAATAGCATAGGTTGTTTCGGACGCGGTGATGCCCATGATGTTTATATTTATTATTAAATGTATTTATTTTTTATTCTAAAGGAAAGGGGTGAAATATATATATATATATATATATATATTTTCACCGAATGAAGAGGCAGAGGTGACACTGTTTATCTAGCTAAGTGGGGAGGATATACAACAGTGCTAGTTTTATAGAATGTTGTAGGAATTTACTCATATATTCTCTTTATATCCATAGATAGACACTTGAGGAAAAAATGTTGACCCTTTGTCTTATGATTGGACCTGACCGTATATGGACTACCCCAGTGTGCAAGCTTGATGGTGACCATTGGTTGGTGTGTAGGAGGGGTAACAACGACAAGTCACACGCCGCACGTCAAGAAAATCCGACCGACATCGATTTTTTCTGAGATGATATGAGAAGCGAATCCTGGCCTGGAATCTGTATGCCAGATGGCGTCTCTATCTATATCAAAGTATTAATGCAGGGAGATGGGAAGGATTCCCCCCATTGTATCTGCACATTAGCTAACGTTGGCAGTGTTGATGTGGACTTAGGGGAACGCACCGCTTCTGTTTCATTTACCGATTGTTTGGTGGTGGCCCCCACTGGACACATTGCCTCATTTTGATTTAGGTCGGTCAGCTGATTGTGTGGAGTGTCACTGTCCTGTTCCCCTCTAGGATGGCAATCCATGCCGTCACCATGGTCACTAACACGCCCCCTAGACGCCTGGTGAGGCGATCCGGGCGTGTGTCTTCCTTTACCCTGCCCCCCGGGGCCGCTCCACTTGCGATGCGGGCGACGTTGCGCTCCAGGGTGCGTGCGTGATGACGCGGCCATGTGGGGTGGGTGACGGATGACGCACATTGCGGCGCATGCGCCAGGCAGACGGGGAGACGCTGAAGCAGGCACACTTGGCTACTCCATGACGGTTGGTCTCACTAGTTTTTAATAATATGATACAGCTGTACAATGAATTGTTGTTTTTAACTCTTTATGGTTAGAACACTTTGTGATCACTTAGGTTAGAGTGGATGCTGGATGTAATATTCTGGAATACCGATATCTGTTCATCGTACATATGATATATGACACTTAAGATGTAAGATCTGTACTATGTATTTATGCCACATGATGTTTTATGATATTTTTATTATTTGATATTAATAAGATACGCACTTGTATAGTCATGTGACAGTATGATGTTGGATGGTCATGTGACTTAATTGTTAACATTTGATTTCACTAATTGCACTGATTTTGTAATGAATTGTGGGTATATAGATCCCACATTTTAGCACTGTTGTAGCTTGACAAAGGCCTCAGTGAGAAGGTCGAAACGTTGCTGGGAATAAAGTTTGGGGTCGTCACCCTATCACCAATAATTGGAAGTGCTGCCTCTTCATTCGGTGAATATATGTGTTGGAGGAGAAGCCAGCCTCTTTGAGGAATATTGCACCCAGTGCACAACGTCTGACTGTGCTGCTGCACTAACAACACACATATATATTATTTTTTACTATGTTTTTGTAGCCAGTCTGGGAGGCTACCGCATTCACAAATTTCTTTTTTATTCAATATTACCATAGATGCTTCTGTATGCAACAGCAGCATAGCAATATGTGAATTGCTGATTTCTTATGTTGGCCTGCCACCTGTTGGCCAACATAAAAATTGCCGTTCTAATACTCTGGGTCACTTCATAGAGACCCAGCCTATTAGAGTGAATTGTTGGCATCCCCATAGGCAGCACTGGGATGCCGGTATTAACCAGGAAGTGAACGCTTACGGGTTTTTCACTTTTTAGATGCCATGATCATACTTGATCACAGCACATCCTGCACTCCCCAGCAGGTACGAAGGATTGTCCTGCCAGATCAGGATGGTTGAAAGGCATATACAAGGTTTTATATTTCATATGTTTGGATTCTATCTAAAGTGAAGTGGTGGTCCATATAAGACTTTTTATTGACCAAAGAGCACTGAAAAAGCCTTTTTTCTGGAAGAAGACACGGTTCAAAAGTCAAGTTTTGCTAGGCCTTGCAAAAAAGCATTTGCTGGCATTGTTTTTATATTTTTTTTATTCCATACACCTCTGTGAGAAATAAAGACTGAACAGAAAGAATATCAGCAATTTCTGGCGTTTCTATAGGGAGTCAGTCAGGGATTACTGCTAAAGACAATATGGAGATCTCCATCAACAGAACTGTTTCAATAGCAGTAGCTTTGATAGAAGCAAACTATTTACAGAAGTTTGCAAGTATAGGGTACCTATCCTTCATGAATATGGAACCTTTAAATTTGTATCCTGATGGTTGCAGAGTTGACGTACACACAGCAGGGTTTCATTTACTTGTTACATGTAAGGAGCAGATTGCAGAAACACGGTACGCTTACCCTAACAGTACATTCACACAGCAGATTTTGAAAATCTGCTGCAGTTTGTGCCACGGTTGTTCACTTTCTATGCCGCGGACTGCCTTCCATCTTCTCTCCATTGAATGGAGTTAAATTATGGGCCGAACTGAGGTTTCAAGTGGTGGCTGTCAAAACACAGCATCGAGAAGGGACATGTTCCTTCTTGCCGTGGTCATGGCTTTAAACCACCAGCCTGGAAGCTGCATCATTGCCTCCCATTGAAAATAATGGAAGGTAGACACCACACGGCCACTGCTGGAATTCTGACAGCAAATGCCACCATTTTGGTCTATGACTCCCAGGCCTACACGAGGGGTAAGGGGAAGTAGAGTCTGCTGAAAAATAATGAATATGCCATTTTCCTATAAGAGGATATAGTACAATGTTTCATGTATGCTCTACAGGTTTATGAAGTAAAGGAAAAAGAAAAATCACAAAGCCAAATAATTTCAAGGCCCAAGCAATAATAGTACTAACCTTAGAGAGTCTGAAAAAGATTCCACTCCATACTTGGACAAGCAGTATCCTCCGGGACACACAGTCAGTCTTCCTGCTATACTGGCTACGTTGACCACTCGTCCTCTAGCTTTCCGAATCAAGGGTAAGAAATGGATGGTCATATCAACAACCCCCAGGAGGTTAACATTTATGATTTTGAAGAAATCTTCTTTTGTCATCCATTCAGTAGCATTACTTGGTATACTAATTCCAGCATTGTTTACCAAGCCCCAGATTCCTGCAGATAAGAAAATAGGATTTTAGCAGTGCATAGTCTCTAAGTATAAGACTATTTCCTGTCCTTTGACAATTGGAATTTTTTGCTTCAGATGAAATTTAATTTTTTTTGACAAATGCTTTCGGTAGTATATTTATCAGATAACATTACTTATGAGAGTTATAGATAGATAGTTAATCATATTAGATCGAACACTTAGAGAGTGGGAGATTGACACGCTAACCACTTACTAAAAGACAAATCACAAGGCTGACACAGAAGGCAATTATCATTCCTAATAATTACCTGCTCTCCAGAGGAGGTGAGAGCTGCATTTACATGAGGCAATAATTTCTCCTGTATGGAGAGGAGCGATTGGTCACCTGGCCCCATCATGTTTCTGGGCAGCAGATCCCCGTTTACTCATTACAATCTCCTGCCCAGAAAAGATTTAGATGACTGCATCAGCCACACTTTCATCAGAAGATCGAGCATTTGCTTGTTTATCGGCTGATCAGTGGCACTTTTACACAGGCAATTATGGGGAAGGGGTATTCCTAGGAACACTCCTTCCTGATAATTGTGTAACACCACAGAGTTGTGTTACTACACGCCTCTACCCCGCTACTATCTTCTAAGCGCCTTTTATAATGACATCTGATGTAATTTATGTTATGTCCTCCAGAAATGTGCATAAAAGTATGTTAAATGTAATGGTTCATGTAATTAGCCTGGTTACCAGTAGGTGGCAGCAACTCATTGGCAGGGACATGTTACTGTTTAGTGCATCTGAGCTGGAGTGGTTTATTCCAGCTTAGCTCCCCCTCTGTGGAGAGGTGGGCTGGACCCACATCCTGCAGTATGGGTGGAGAAGGAAGTTTAAGGGAGTTACCAGCCACCCCTGCTAGGGGAAGGCTGTATTATAGTGTTCAGGAGAACGCCTTCTTAGGGAAGACGGCAAGGACATAGTCTAGGCTGAGACATGTCCATATATTCCCCAGCTAGAGCACCTTTAGCTCTGCTGGATGAAGAAGCAGAATCTACAGACTAACTCCAGAGTTCCAGGAAGAAAGCATCCCCTGAGAATCCATCTGTAAGAAAAGTCCAGAGTCCTAGGAGAAGACCATTGTCACGGATGGTGTAACAGAAAACAAGAAGTTACAAATAAGGATCCAACTGGCTTGATCTGAAACTAAGGAACAAAAGGGTGACCCCTATTTAAGCCCTGAAACTCTCCCTGTCCTCTCAGCCCATGCAAAGATCTCTAGGATAGAAAATTGCATGCCCTCGTGCCTCGACTGTATGACACCTGAACACCCTATAATAGTGAGGGGACACGACCACCGGCTCCCTACACTTAATACGGAGGGAGTCAGGGTCACCTAGGATCAAGCAAACAGGAAAACACAAATGAACAGACTTATCTGTAGAAGCATAAGTTGTAGCATCCAGCATGTACACACTCCAGGAAGTTGTATAAACCGCAAAGTGATGCAGTATGGGAGGGGATTTAAATGGATGCAATTAGTGCAACTAGATGACAGCTGAGAAAGGGAAACTAGATGACAAAACGAAAGCAAAACAAAAGAACCTCAAGCAGGAGGTTCTGAAGAACGTCTGTCAGAGCTTCTCAGATGTCTGGCGGTGACAGTACCCCTCCTTCTACGAGTGGACTCCTGAAACTCAGAGCCCACCTTCTCAGGATGGGACCTATGGAAAGCCCTGATGAGATGAGTGGCCTTAATGTCCGTCACTGGGACCCACAGCCTCTCCTCAGGACCATAACCCTCCCAATGAACGAGGTACTGGAGAGAACTGCAGACAACACGAGAATCCACAATCCTAGAGACCTGAAATTCAAGATTACCATCAACCACAATCGGAGGAGGCGGCAAAGAGGAGGGTATAAATGGGTCGGACATAAGGTTTTAATAGGGACTTATGAAAAACATTATGGATCTTCCAAATCTGAGGAAGATCAAGACAGTAGGCAACAGGATTGATGACTGACAAGATTTTGCAAGGCCCAATAAACTTAGGACCCAACTTCCAGGAGGGAACCTTCAATTTGATATTCTTAGTAGACAACCACACCAGATCACAAACATTCAGGTCCAGACCAGGCACACGTCTCTTATCCGCCACACGCTTATATCTCTCACTCATGCTCTTTAGATTATCCTGAATCTTTTGCCAAATAGATGACAAAGACGAGGAGAATCTCTCCTCATCAGGTAAACCAGAAGACCCCTCTCCAGAGAATGTCCCAAACTGCGGATGAAACCCATATACACCAAAAAAATGGTGACTTATCAGAGGACTCCTGACGATGCTTATTTAAAGCAAACTCAGCAAGGGACAAAAAAGAACACCAATCCTCCTGATTCTCCGCCACAAAACAGCGCAGATATGTCTCCAGATTCTGATTGACGCGCTCTGTCTGGCCATTCGACTGCGGGTGGAAAGCAGAAGAGAATGACAACCGAACCCCCAAGCGAGAACAGAAAGTCCTTCCAGAATCTGGAAACAAACTGCGTGCCCCTATCAGAGACTATGTCTGAAGGAATACCATGCAATTTGACAATGTGAGCAATAAATGCCTGCGCCAGCGTCTTAGCATTGGGCAAGCCAGGAAAAGGAATGAAATGCACCATTTTGCTAAAACTGTCCACCACCACCAGAATCACAGTCTTCCCCGAGGAACGAGGCAGGTCCGTAATGTAGACAATGGACAGATGTGTCCAGGGACGGGAAGGAATGGGTAACGGAAGAAGAGGACCTGATGGCCGTGAATGAGGGACTTTGGCACGAGCGCAGGTCTCGCAGGCTGCCACAAAACCCTCAACCGACTTACGAAGCGCTGGCCACCAGAATCTCCGAGCGATGAGATCCACTGTGGCTCTACCCCCCGGGTGCCCAACAAGGACAGTATCATGGTGCTCCTTAAAAAACCTTGTGTCTTAAAGCGAGAGGCACAAACAACCTCCCAGGAGGACAAAGATCAGGAGCCTCTGCTACAAAATTCTCACTACCCCCGGAGAACGTATCCGGGAGCGAGATCTTAGGCTCAGAACAAACTCTATGAACGCAAGCTGAACCGGTCACCTGAAACTGAGATACAATTTTACGGAGATCTGCTACCTCCAATGAAAGACCCTGCATGTGTTCAGTCAAAAGTGAAACCGGATCCATGCTTGAGACGGTTTTATCGGTTTATAATGTCACGGATGGTGTAACCGAAAACAAGAAGTTACAAATAAGGATCCGACTGGCTTGATCCGAAACTAAGGAACAAAAAGGGTGGCCCCTATTTAAGCCCTGAAACTCTCCCTGTCTTCTCAGCCCATGCAAAGATCTCTATGATAGAAAATTGCATGCCCTCGTGCCTCGACTGTATGACACCTGAACACCCTATAATAGTGAGGGGACACGACCACCGGCTCCCTACACTTAATACGGAGGGAGTCAGGGTCACCTAGGATCAAGCAAACAGGAAAACACAAATAAATGAACAGACTTATCTGTAGAAGCATAAGTTGTAGCATCCAGCATGCACACACTCCAGGAAGTTGTATAAACCGCAAAGTGATGCAGTATGGGAGGGGATTTAAAGGGATGCAATCAGTGCAACTAGATGACAGCTGAGAGAGGGAAACGAGATGACAAAATGAAAGCAAAACAAAAGAACCTCAAGCAGGAGGTTCTGAAGAACGTCTGTCAGAGCTTCAAATAAGTGCAGAAGCTAATCCTGCAACAGTTACAGAGCTACCAAGCAGATGTTTATCCTGAAAGCTCCAGCATTTAAAGCAGAAGTACTCATTCCTGCCAATCATTGCCAACACCTGCTGGGTCCAAGAGACCAAAGCTGTATACTGTTTGGATGCAAATTATTTCAAGTAAAGCAACGTTTGAACTTCATCTAAAGGTCTGGACATCATTTATTCTGCAAAGTTCCTCTATTACTCCTATCACCACACTCAAATTTATTGCAAGTGAGCCAGGAGCCAGGAGTCCGGCCATACCCAGGTAGAAGACACCGTGACACAACTACCACAAAACTACAGAGACATTATAGACCATTACCCCACTCTGGCATTCCTGACTTGGGACGTGCGTTATAACACCTTGGAAGGGCCCTGGGATAGTACCCTGCGCACGCTGCAAATGGCATCACAACAAATACAGATTATCCACCTGTACCTGGCCACCGCAATTGTCCTGATTGGGTGTTCCAGACCACAGGTAAAAGGTCACCTGTCAGATTTTTGCCTATGAAACTGGCTGACCTGTTACATGTGCTCTTGGCAGCTGAAGGTATCCGTGTTGGTCCTGTGTTCATTGGTGCCCGCATTGCTGAGAAAAATGATGTTTCAATATATTGAAATGAGCCTCTAGGAGTAACAGGGGAGTTGCCGTTACTCCTAGATGCTCTGCTTTCTCTGCAACTGCTGCGCCCTCTCCAGTTTGATTGACAGGGTTAGGCAGTGGAAACACGATCGTGCCTGGCCCCGTCAATCAAAGTTTAGAGGGTGCAGAGGAGAGAGAGGCTCATTTACATATATTTAAACTTATGTATGTGCATTGCTGATAACTTATGAACATAGAACCAACACAGATGCCTTCAGCTGCCAAGCGCACAAGCAACTGGCCAGCTATTTTCATAGGTAGAAATCTGCTGACAAATGCCCTTTAAAAGTAAAGCTGTGACTGATCCCCCGCCATCAAAAATTAGGGTGCTGTGTGTCTTTATTAACACTGCAAGGATGCGCTGGAGGCTTGTATTATCTTATGTTTGTTCATGATCCCTGCAGTCTTAAAGGGGTTGTCCCACAAAAAATATTTTACAGTTTTCAAACCAAAACCTGGATCTGAATACATTTGTAATTGAATGCAATTAAAAATGTTGTATAGCTACCTGAGTTATTCAATAAAATATATCTAAAAAACGCCACTAGCGTTTTTTTTCTTTTTCTTTTTCCTGCTCACTGAGCTGGCCGCACATGCTCCGTTTCATCTTTCAACTGCCTCCTGAGCTGGGATAGGGAGAGCTGAGACACGCCTCCTGAGCTGTGATAGGGAGAGCTGAGACACGCCTCCTGAGCTGCAGCAGAAAAGACACTCCCCTTGAGCTGTCAGCTTGATATAAATCTAGCAGAACAATGAATGGGGAGCTCTGGATCCATGTGAGGTACAGGGCTGGTTCTAGTTTGGTTAGGCCTCTTGCACACGACCATATGTATTTTGCGCTCCGCAAAAAGTACAGACTGACATCTGTGTGCATTCTGTATTTTGTAAAATGGAACAGCTAGCCCCTAATAGAACAGTACTATCCTTGTCCGTAATGCGGACAATAATAGGACATGTTCTATTTTTGGGGCGGAATGGAAATGTGGAAACTGAATGCACATGAGTACCTTCCATTTTTTGTGGACCCTATTAAAATGAATGGTTCCTCATACAGGCTGGAAAAACAAAAAACGGAACAGAAATGGAATGAAAATACGTTTGTGTGCAAGAGGCCTTAGAAAGAATGTCATGTACTATGTGATGTCTCATTTTCATTTTTTACATTATTCATGGGATAACCCCTTTAACCTCTAAAGGACACATGACGTACCGGTACGTCATGTATAGTGCCGATCCCCGCCGCCCAGCGGGCGGTGATCGGGACCCGGTACCTGCTCAAATCATTGAGCAGGCACCTTGGCTAGATGCGCCTGGGGCATGTCGGCGATCGCAGCAAACCGCAGGTCAATTCAGGTGCGTTTCCACCACCAATCACCATCCTGCAATCCTGAGAGGTGATGGTGACATCACCCTTATATGCTGTGTAAAGCATACTTTTTAACTTGTTTTGGAACTGCTGCATCCTTTCCGACTTCCGGTAATTCGGTAACATTTCAGCCACTTTCTGCTTATACCAGGGGTCTAGTAGTGTGGCCACCCAGTACAGGTCGTTCTCCTTCAGCCTTTTTATATGAGGGTCCCTCAGCAGGCATGACAGCATGAAAGACCCCATTTGCACAAGGTTGGATGCCGAGCTACTCATGTCCTGTTCCTCGTCCTCACTGATCTCATTGAAGGTCTGTTCTTCCCCCCCAGCCACGTACAACACCACAGGTACCAGATAGGTGACAATGAGCACCCTGGGATGCCTGCTGTGGTTGGTCTTTCTCCTCCTCAAAGCCACATTCCTCCTCTGACTCCTCTTCCTCATACTCATCTTGCAGCGTTGCCGCAGGTCCAGCAAGCGATGCTGATGAGGCTGTTTCTGGTGGTGATGGTGACCACAACTCTTCCTCTTCACAATCATCTATGGCCTGATCCAGCACTTTTTGCAGGGCACGCTCCAGGAAGAAAACAAATGGGATGAGGTCATTGATGGTGCCTTCAGTGCGACTGACTAGGTTTGTCACCTCCTCAAAAGGACGCATGAGCCTACAGGCATTGCGCATGAGCGTCCAGTAACGTGGCAAAAAAATACCCAGCTCTGCAGAGGCTGTCCTAGCACCCCGGTCATACAAATACTCGTTGACGGCTTTTTCTTGTTGGAGCAGGCGGTCGAACATTAGGAGTGTTGAATTCCAACATTCCTGCTTGAGGACGTCCTGTAAGCCTGGGTACTTATGCACAAAGCGTTGTATGATCAGATTCAACACATGTGCCATGCACGGCACATGTGTCAACGTGCCCAAATTCAATGCCGCCAACAAATTGCTTCTGTTGTCACACACCACTTTGCCGATCTCCAGTTGGTGCGGAGTCAGCCACTGATCCACCTGTGCGTTCAGGAGTGCTGGTCCGGTGTGACTCTCTGCTTTCAGGCAAGTCAACTCCAAGACGGCGTGACACTGTCGTATCCGGGATGTGGAATTGCCCCTGGGAAGCTGGGGGGGGCTTGCAGTTGATGTGGAGCAAGACGCAGCAGCAGAAGAGGACTCAGCCGAGGAGGTTAGCAAAGAGGATGGAGTAGGAGGAGTAGAGGAGGTGGCACGACTCAGTTTCTTTTGGCACAGGTTGCAAATGGCATCGCTGTTATCAGAGGCAGACACACAAAATAAATGCCACACTGCTGAGCTTTGCAATGACGGCATTCTGGTGGTGGCAACAGCATGCGTTCATTGGCACGCTGTTTGGCTGACCCCGGGTGCTGATACATGCTGTCTGACTGTGCCACTACCTCCTTGTGACGACTTCGCCCTGCTTCCAACTCGTCTCCTCCTCCTCTCTGTCTCCCCATCTGAACTTTCCCCCCTGTTCTTCTCTTCGAGCGGGCACTCACGTGACATCCACGGACACATCGTCATCATCAACCGCTTCACTTGTATCTGACAACTCAGCAAAGGAAGCAGCAGCGGGTACAACATCATCATCATCACACCGTACGTCTATGTGTGTAATGCTGCCTGACTGAGACATATCCCTGTTATCTACATCCTCTGGCAATAATGGTTGCACATCACTCATTTCTTCCAACTGATGTGTAAATAACTCCTCTGACAGATCAAGTGAAGCGGCTGTGGTGCTAGTGTTGGTGGCAGGCGGGCGAGTGGTAACTTGAGAGGTGCCCGAAGCTGAGCTGGAGGAGGATGGTGCGTCAAGGTTCCAAGCGGAAGCTGTAGAAGATTGGGTGTCCTGTGTTAGCCAGTCAACTATGTCCTCAGAACTTTTTGAGTTCAGGGTATGTGGCCTCTGAACATTGGGCATTATTCTAGGGCCAAAGGAAATCACAGCACCACGACCACGACGGCCCCTGTGGGGTGGCCTGCCTCTGCCTGTCATTTTCTTTTAGATTAGTGGTACAATGCGTGCAAGGTACTGTGACACCAGATATGAGTGGTGGGCACAGTACACTCTGTGGGCCTGACACACGCTGGCAGGCAACTGCAATTATATTACAGAGAAAAAAATAAAATAAAGCAGACTGATGTACCAGCCCTAAAAAGGGCTTTTTGGGGTGCTGTCAGGACGCTGTCCTTACAGCAGATAAGTCTTTGAGGACTGGAGTGGACACAGAACACTGGCCTAGCTAACGATTTCCCTATTAAATCAGCAGCAGCCTCACTCTCCCTGCTCTCACTAAGGCTACTTTCACACTTGTGTTCAGAGCGGATCCGTCTGGTGTCTGCACAGACGGATCCGCTCCTATAATGCAGACGATGGGATCCGTTCAGAACAAGCAGCGTTCGGGTGTCTGCCTACTGAGCGGAGCGGAGGCCAAACTGTGCCAGACTGATGCATTCTGAGCGGATCCGCGTCCACTCAAAATGCATTAGGGCAGTACGGATGCGTTCGGGGCCGCTTGTGAGAGCCTTCAAACGGAACTCACAAGCGGAGCCCCGAACGCTAGTGTGAAAGTAGCCTAAGGCCTCTTTCACACGGCCGTTGCGGGAACATGCGCAATTTTTCCGCGCGAGTGCAAAACATTGTAATGCGTTTTGCACGCGCGTGAGAAAAAAAAAAATCGCGCATGTTTGGTACCCAAACCCGAACTTCTTCACAGAAGGCTTGGGATTGATGTTCTGAAGATTGTATTATTTTCCCTTATAACATGGTTATAAGGGAAAATAATAGCATTCTGAATACAGAATGCATAGTAAAATGGCACAAAAAAATTAATTTAACTCTCCTTAATCCACTTGATCGCGTAGCCCGGCATCTCTTCTGTCTGTCTTCGGTCATCACATGATCCATCACCATGGTAAAAGATCATGTGATGGATCATGTGATGACCGGAGTGACGTCGCCACAGGTCCTGTTCCTCCACATAGCACAGAAGACAGGCAGAAGAGATGCCGGGCTGCGCGATCAAGTGGATTAAGGCGAGTTAAATTAGGTTTTCTTTTTTTTTTTAACCCCTCCAGCCCTATTTTAGTAAGCATTCTGTATTCAGAACGCTATTATTTTCCCTTATAATCATATTATAAGGGAAATAATAATGATCGGGTCTCCATCCCGATCGTCTCCTAGCAACAGAGCGTGAAAATCGCACCGCATCCGCACTTGCTTGCGATTTTCACGCAACCCCATTCATTTCTATGGAGCCTGCGTTACGTGAAAAACGCACAAACTAGAGCGATGCGTGAAAATCACCGCTCATGTGAATAGCCCCATAGAAATGAATGGGTCGGGATTCAGTGCGGGTGCAATGCGTTCAACTCACGGAATACTCGCCCGTGTGAAAGGGGCCTAACTCGGCAGCTTCAGAATGAATCTAAGAAGGATGCTGTCCTTGCTTTTTGATAGGAGGTGGGAGGGTCTGGGAGGGAGGGTCTGCTGCTGATTGACTGGAATGTGTCTGCTGACTGAGGTACAGGGTCAAAGTTTGCTCAATGATGACATATAGAGGGCAGACTGGACATCGCATATGTTCGCCCGCCGCGGCGAAACGCGAACAAGCGATGTTCGCCGGCGAATAGTTCTGGACATCTCTAATGCACCCACTGCTAGATAAGGGTTACCACCTGTACGTGGATAACTTTTATACTAGTATCCCCTTGTTCCAGTCCCTCGCCGCCAGATCCACATCCGCTTGTGGGACCTTGCGGAAAAATCAACGCGGCCTCCCTGCACACCCCCTCCAGGTACCTATCCCCAGGGGTGAGAACCGTGCCCTTACCACTGGAAACCTGTTGCTGGTCAGATATAAGGACAAGAAGGATGTCCTTGTACTGTCCACAATTCATGGTAACAGCATCACCCCTGTCTCTGTGCGAGGTACCGCGGCAACGGTCCTCAAGCCCGATCGTATCATCGACTACAAATCGGTATATGGAAGGAGTTGATCTCTCTGATCAAGTCCTCAAGCCATATAATGCCATGCGCAAAACCCAGGCATAGGTACAAAAAAGTTGCGGTCTACTTGGTACTGGTTGCCTTGTACAACTCTTTTGTGGGGACATTCCTTCAGTTCTATGAGGCAGTTCTCAAGGCCCTGATCTTTTCGGACCGGGAAAGAGCAGGCCGGAGTACCTCGGGAACTGGAGGCGCCCGGATCGTCCCTGGCCAACACTTTCCAGGTGTGGTCCCCATACTAGAAAGGAGGGACGGACCCAAAAAAGGTGCAGAGTGTGTCACAGGAGGGGGGGGGGATACGGAAGGACACCACTACTCACATGTGACACGTGTCCTGATCATCCGGGCCTCTGCATTATTGGTTGCTTCAGGGAGTATCACACTTCCATGGAGTACTAAATTTATATCCCAATTTAGCCACTGACATCGGATAAAAAAAAAAAAAAAAAAAAACAAACACACTATGGTTCTCAGACTTGAGACACCAAAAAAAAAAAAAATTGTAAAAAGTGTGACCTAACCCCCTAGATTAACACGGTAAAAAAAAAATTTTTGGGGATCACCTTACATAACAATGTTCAATAGCAAGTGATCAAAAAGTCATCGAGCCCCCAAAATCGTGCCAATAAAACAGTCCTCTTATCTTGCAAAAAATGAGCCCCCACATTAGATAATCGGGTAACAAAAAAAAAAAAAAAAAAAAAATGGATAATATAGTCTAAAACCTAAATAATTGTCAAAAATTTGACATTATGTATCACAGCGTCCGTAAGAATCTCCTCTATAAAAATACCCCATGAACTAACCCCCCAGATTAACACAGTAAAAAAAAAAAAAAAAATTTAAAAAGGTGCCATTAGCAGCTATTTTTGGCACTTTTCTATTTCAATCCGTTTTTTCTGGTAACAAAGCAAGGGTTAACAACCAAACAAAACTTAATATTTATTACCCTGATACCACAGTTTACAGAAACGCCACATTTGTGGTCGTAAACTGCTGTATCACTAAAAGGCAGGGCACAAAAGGAAGAGACCGACATGGTTTCTGGAGGGCCGATTTTGATGGCCTTTTTTTATTGACACCATGTCCCTTTTGAAGCCCCCCTGATGCACCCCTAGAGTAGAAACTCCATAAAAGTGACCCCATCTAAGAAACTACACCCCTCAATGTATTCAAAACTGATTTTTACAAACAAACAATCTCAGAATGGCCTGGATAAGTCAAAGCTTTTTAAAGTTATCACCACTTAAAGTGACACTGGTCAGATTTGCAAAAAATGGCCTGGTCCTTAAGGTGAAAATGGGCTCAGTCCTTAAGGGGTTTAAGTAGGCTATATTAATTCACAGTTATAGTGGCTGTATGTTATACTACGTATTTCACATCCTTGAATTCACTGTAAAACCGGTTCTTGGAGAACTCATGATAAGCTATTGCCGCAGGGAAAACGAGCGTTTACAATGCAGCTTTTCTCCCATCATAGACTGCTAAGTGTAAACTTGGTTAAAGGACATTTCTCATAATTGACATTTATCATATATCTCAGGTAGTTGATACATGTCTGAATGCTGTAGGCCACTGGTCACCGATCTGCTGTTTCATCAGCCCCCTCAATATGCCAGTGCCCCTTCTGCCTAATAGCACTACCTACTCGGGAGAGCTGAAATGTCATATTTTGTGACAGATTGATCCTTTTTACTATGGTGAACAGTATGGATTGACCGAAACATTCAAACCTGAACTGTACCGTGATTTAACATACTAGCTCCATTAGCTGCATGGACATTGAATGAAGTGGGACTCGTGCTCGACCACCACTGCATTCAATCTCTTCCTTTTGGAGTTGTGCGACCGACAAAGGAATGGGGACATGCATTCCAGCAGAGGGGCCTCAGCAATCAGACATTTATGGTGATAAATGTTGATTGTAGGAATACCCCTTTATCCACCACTAAACTACTACCTAATCTAAAACAAGCGTACATACATAGGAGTTCATGAAAACAAGCATCTTAATATCGTTGAAAAGCATCGTCTTACTAATATTTGCGTAGCTGAGGACATTATGCTAGTTCATGTTAGTTTAGGTAGTATGGGGAACTGGTATGAATCTGAGTGTTTGACAATCCGTTGCCCTCTAGTGTCATCTGTAGACTGGATTCAGTTACTGGATGCAATAAATTAGTATGCATGTAGCCCGATTTATTACTTACTACGTGAAGTTATGAGGCCATGGAGGCAATTATGAAGCCTCTACCTGGTTTTCTGGTATACAAAAGTTAGTTTTTGTGGAATGCTTTTTTAGATTGGAAAACTAATAATTTAATGATTAAGAACTTTAATCTCTACTTGGCTCTCCTCGGAGAGTGATGTATTGATTCATAAATGGTTTATAGCCTTTCACAGACTCCATCAGAAAAGGGGCACTGCCTTCACCTGGATACTTCTTCTCCTTTGAATAAGTTCCTTTCCTGGACCCCACTGATCAAAACTTCTGATAACGACATGTCAAAAGTTGTTTAAAATTATTTTTGTAGTATAATTTGTGTGGTGCACCCCAAAATAGAGTCATTGCAAAAGGCTAAAATGTTGTAGTGTTAAATTGTTAAGTGAAATGTTCTCATTTAATGTATTTATATACCTAATAGTATGCTATAGATAAGGGATCATCTTGACTCCACCCCCTTAGATTGCAATGAAATGGACCCAAGTCCGCCCCTGCTTAGAAAGAGGGTTGTTCTTTGCTAGCTGAGGAAGAGACCTGTACTTACTCCTCAGTGTTGGAGTCTGTCAGTAAGGTATCGTACTAGTCTATCGCAGAAAGAGACCTTACTGCGGTGAGAAGTATTACTAACACACCCTTCCACACTTTAAGATGGTTTGGCCAGCAGTATCTTAATTCTGTACCCCTCAGCATGGGAATTACACAAACATCTCCTAAGAATCTGATTGCCTGCCTTAGTTTCTGCAGAGAGAGACTGGATAGACAGAAAGCAGGAGTACCACAACCTCCATCATTGCTGCTATCCATACCTTGCTATTGGGGAAGATTTGCACAATGAACTGCCCAAAACTGTGCCTTGATACCATTGAATGTACTACTGCTCCTTTAGTAAAAAGAGAATTCTTTATTTACTGCCAGAAGCCTGGTTACTGGCTCCTCAACCATCATGCACACTCCTGTCCAAACTCCTAACAATAAAGGACACCAGAATCCCCCCCTGGAAGGATCCCTAACATCAGGGTGTGTTCTGAGGGAAGAATGGGGGTGCTCTTTTGTCACTGTGCAGCAAGCTCCAAAGAGCTGGTACAGAGTATGGGAGTAAATGTAGAAGCAAAAGTATAAAATACTCTACTCCAGGCATGGCCAACCTGCGGCTCTCCAGATGTTGTAAAACTACAGTTCCCACCATGCCCTGCTGTAGGCTGATAGTTGTAGGCTGTTTTGCAACAGCTGGAGAGCCTCAGGTTGGCCAGCCCTGCTCTACTCAGTGCAGTAGTTGTATACAGTGCTGTCTCTATCCCCAGATGATGAGATATGGTGACTGGATAAGTGTCAGTTCAAATGTGCCATCTTGCTGATGTCTCTCTTGTAGCTCTACCTAAAAGCTATAAGCTGGTACTTTTGGATATAGGTGCCCACTGTGTAATGCAGGCTTGGAGTTAATCTGGCCTGGATGCTTTTTAGGAGATGAGTGTCCAAACTGTATTACCTCACCTGCAGTAGAGTCTATGAAGCTGTTGACTAAGAACGCTGTAGCTTCTAAGCTAGAAATAGTCTTGGCTTTGTTCATTTCTCTGGAGTATTGGTCTCAAAGAAGATCTAAATAAAGACCCCTAGACTAGAGTAGGAACTCTAGCATGTGCTTCCTTCCTTCCTTCACACTGTCTTTCTAGAACTACACCTCCTGGCAGACAGCAGGACCAGCCCATTCCTACCAAGAGAGGAGGAACATGGTGGTTAACCCTGTCCTGCTAACCATACCTACCATGCCAATATACAGGGCATAACATATACATGTATAATATAACAATATAACATAGAATTTGCAAATACCCCAAGTCTGGGGTACTGCATACATCCTTGCTGAAAGGGAAGCCATCCTGAGGTTCTTCTTTGAAATCCTCCCTGGCAGCAAATGCCCAAATATGGAGATCAAGCATGTTCCCTCCCTCCTAATACTGTGGAGAGAAAAAAGGTAAGGACATAAGTGCATACTGTACATACAGTGCCTTTCAAAAGTATTCACCCTTTTTTGCATTTTGTTACATTGCAGCCTTAAGTTCAATGTTTTGTAAATCTGAATTTTATGTGATGGATCAGAACACAATACTCTAAGTTGGTGAAGTGAAATGAGAAAAATATATAAAACAAAACTATTGTTTAGAAATAGAAAACAGAAAATTGGCATGTGCGTATGTATTCACCCCCTTTATTAGGAAGCCCATAAAAAGCTCTGGTGCAACCAATTACCTTCAGAAGTCACATAATTAGTGAAATAATGTCCACCTGTGTGCAATCTAAGTGTCACATGATCTGTCATTACATATACACACACACACACACACACACCTTTTTTGAAAGGCCCCAGAGTCTGCAACCCCTAAGCAAGAGGCATCACTAACCAAACACTGCCATGAAGACCAAGGAACTCTCCAAACAAGTAAGGGACAATGTTGTTGAGAAGTACAAGTCAGGTTTAGGTTATAAAAAAATAAAAAATCCAAATCTTTGATGATCCCCAGGAGCGCCATTAAATCTATCATAACCAAATTGAAAGAACATGGCAGAAGAGCAAACCTGCCAAGAGACGGCTGCCCACCAAAACTCATGGACCGAGCAAGGAGGGCATTATTCCGAGAGGCAGCACAGCAGAGACATAAGCCGCACACTCCGTAGAGTTGGGCTTTATGGCAGAGTGGCCAGAAGAAAGCCATTGCTTTCAGCTAAAAACAAAAAGGCACATTGTGAGTTTGCGAAAAGGCATGTGGGAGACTCGCAAAACGTATGGAGGAAGGTGCTTTGGTCTGACGAGACTAAAATTTAACTTTTTGGTCAAAGAAAACGCTATGTCTGGCGCAAACCGAACGCATCACATCACCCAAAGAACACCATCCAGTAGAACATGGTGGTGGCAGCATCATGCTGTGGGGATGTTTTTCAGCAGCCGGGACTGGGAAACTAGTTAGAGGTGAGGGAAAGATGGATGGTGCTAAATACAGGGATATTCTTGAGCAAAACTTGTACAACTGGGTGCGTGATTTAAGGCTAGGACGGAGGTTCACCTTCCAGCAGGACAATGACCCCAAACACACTGCTAAAGCAACACTTGAGTTGTTTAACCCCTTCAGGACCCTGCCATTTTTTTGCAAATCTGACATGTGTCATTTTATGTGGTAACAACTTTAAAACTCTTATTTATCCAGGCCATTCTGAGAATGTTTTCTCATCACATATTGTACTTCATGAGAGTGGTAAAATTAAGTCAAATTTTATTTTTATTTTTTTAAATACTAAATTTACCCAAAAATTAGAAAAATTAGCAAATTTCAATTTCTCTACTTTTATAATAGATAGTAATAACTCCAAAAATAGTTATTACTTTACATTCTCCATATGTCTACTTCATGTTTGGATCATTTTGAAAATTACATTTAGTTTTTGGGGGACGTTAGAAGCCTTAAAAGTAAATCTTAAAATTTTTAATAACGTTTCCAAATGCCTATTTTTTCAGGACCAGTTCAGTTATGAAGTCACTTTCTGGGGCTTACATATTAAAACCACCCATAAAATCACCCCATTTTAGAAACTACACCCCTCAAGGTATTCAAAACTAATTTGACAAACTTGGTTAACCCTTTAGGTGCCCCACGAGAATTAAATGAAAATGGGAATGAAAATTCTAAATTTAACATTTTTTTAGCAGATTTCATTTGAATCAATTTTTTTCTGCAACACATCAAGGGTTAACAGATAAACAAAACTCAAAATCTATTACCCTGAATAAGGAGCTTACAGAAACTTATGTGCTCAAAAACTGATGTATGGGCGCACAGCATGCTTCAGAGTGGAAGGAGCTCCATATGGCTTTTGGAGAGCAGATTTAGCTGGAATGGTAATTGGGAGCCATGTTGCATATGAAGACACCCTAAGGTGGCCCTACAGTGGAAACACCCCCAAAATGACCCCATTCTGGAAACTACACCTCTCAAGGAATATTTCAAGGTGTGTATTAAGAACTTTGTCCTCAAAGGTAATTCATGGATTTAGGCCCAAATCTTTCACTTTCACAAGGGGGAACTGGAGAAAATGAACCACCTAATTTATTGCCCATTTTCTCCTGATTACAGCAATATCCCATATGTGCTTGTATACTGCTATATGTGCGTACCACAGGGGTCAGAAGGAAACGAGCACTTAATGGCTTCTGGAAGGCAGATTTAACCGGAATAATTGACAGGCGCCATCTTGCAATTAAAACACACCCTGAGGTACCCCTTGAGTGGAAACTCCCAAAGAGTGACCCCATTCTGAAAACTACACCCCTCAAGGAATATTTCAAGGTGTGTAGTGAGCACTTTGACCCATCGGGTGATTCACAGAATTAGGAAAACGCTTGGCTCTGAAAAGGAAAAACACCCCATATGTGCTCAAAAAATTATGTATGGGCGCATGGCAGGGGTCTAGATTCAAACTGCTAAATATGGATTTTGCTGACCTGAATTGGCAAACATATTTTAGGCGCCATGTCGGATTAAATAAATTCTTGAGGTCCCCAGAAATGAAAAACCCCAACAAGTTACCCCATTTCAGAAAGAGCACCCCTGTACAAACATTTAAAGTGGTAGAAAGGGTCTCACAGAAGACAGAAATACTTGGAAAGCATTTCAAAGCACATATTTGTGGAATAAAAAATTAAATTAGCAAACTCAAATTTTTTCCCCCCCACAAGGGTTTAAAGAAAAAAAAAAAAAAAAAAAAATGCACCCCAGGTTGTGTTCTTCGTTTTCTCCCCATTCAGGAAACACCCCATATGTGCTTCTAGTCTGCTGTATGTGTGCACAGCAGGCAAATGGCAAAATATGAATTTTGCAGATGGGCCTGAATTGGCAGACATGGATTTTAGGTGCCAAGTCACATTAAGTTTTCCGAGGTCTCCAGAAATGAAAAACCCCAAGAAGTGACCCCATTTTGGAAAGTGGACCCCTGTACGAACATTTTAAGGGCCCTGCTACATGAGTTATAACATCTTAAAAGGGCCCTGCTACAGTACCTGTGCAAGCTGCAATTGGCGTCACGAACTAAAGACTATTAATATTGCGCCAGTGTGCATTAGCCACAATCCGGCTTACTGCATAGGGAAATAGGACACTGGGACTGGGGGACCCATCTGCGAGGTCTTGCACGTCCTCAGCAGCAGCACGTAACCCTCGGGACCCTGGACCAACTAGCTGACTGTGAGAAACTTGCTACTATTAGGGGAACAAGTAAACTCATTGTGTAGTTTGGTAAATCCTTCGGAAGTAAGTGGCTGCCATATAGGTGCTCGAGCCCAACACACATTATGGTTGATTCCTTAGGAAGCCACTTTGCCTATTTTGGAGTGTGGGAGGAAACCATAGCACCTGGCGGAAACCCACGCAAATACGGCGAGAACATACAAATTCCAAGAGCAAAGAATCAAGCGTGCTGCTTCTGACTCTATACACTGTCTTAATTCAGTTGACCAAAATCAGCTGATTACTGTGGGACCCCCACTAATCTGATATTGATACGTAACAACCATATAATGACTACTTAAACCTTTCAGTAAGTCCCACCAACATGCATGAGTGAAGTAGTGGTCTCAAATAATTACCATGGGATAAGTAGGTCTGATCAGAAAGGACTGAGCATTAAGTACATTATAAAGCTCCTAATTATGAATATTAAAAAGGATGGAATGCTTTTCGAATACCGATAGGCATCGTGAGTATTTTGTCATATGTTCTACATGGCCAATGATGGTATATGAGCCTGTCCGTTAAACTGGATTGTCTGCAGGACAGTGCGTGAAACTCTCAAATAGGTTAATGTTTAGAGTATTCGACTGCTGCAGCCACAGTCTGTTGTATTATCTGCATAGTGCCCCACCACAAGGACCATGTGCCCACCACTTGTCCCCCAGGGTCAGACTACTCCCAAGATCGCTGAAGATTCTTTTAATTTCCATCTATGCAGCTATGGGTCTTTGGAGATGCTGCTCCCTACCATAGCCATGTGCAGCTGAACCAGCCATTTGTCTACAATTTGCCATTACCCCTGACAGTCCTTGCAGCAGCTAGGTTGCTACCCCTTTACAGAGTTACTTCCCCGATCACCCGCATCTGCACACATGCCACTGTGCATGCTAACCAAGATGTTACTATTCTCTGAGCATTACATGGTCCAAACAAATGTTTGTATAGAAACACTATTTAATTAAAAGTACATACTGTAAGGGGTAAACTGGCAACTTACTGCTTACAAAGTTGAATTATTATATATATGCTTCACTGCAAGATGCCGTTGATAATGTTAGTGCTGAAATGTAATGTTTGACACTGTACTGTATTGCCATGTCCCTACCTACTACAGACACCCTCAATGGCAAGCAGTAGAACTAGGTGAGCGGCTCTCTGTGGCGTCATCATTCCTACATTAGTTGATGACACCAGGAACAGTTCCTGGACGCCATCTTGCAGGAGGAAAAGCTGCTCATCTAAGGGGAACCTCTGCACAACCAGTCTTCACTGTGCTGTTTCCATTGTGTTCGTTTCAATGAAGTTAAATGATCTAGACTGACGTTTTGCTGTTTGGCCACAAGATGCTGCTGTTTCCTAGGCACAGCTGACCTACTGCATATATATTTCCATATTAATGAGAGGTGTGGTTCTAGAGAGCATGAAGAAGGATCTGAAGTCATCTTAGGCTACTTTCACACTGGTGTTTTGGTTTCCATTTGCGAGATCTGTTCAGCGATCTCACAAGCGGTCCAAAACTGATCAGTTTTGCCCTTAAAGGTTAACTGTCACATTTAGACCCCAATTTCAATTTTCATATATGTAGTTAGTAATAACATGATATTCCAGAATCAGTTACTATTAGACTGACTTACCCCATATTTAATAAGATTCAGCCCTTAGCAACCAGTCTGCATAAAACTGCAATTTCATTATTCAGCTAAGATGGCCGCCACTGCCCTCACCCTGAGGCTAATCCCGCCTGCCCTCACTAGCCAGTAACAATAGCCCCCCAAAAGTGTCAGTAACCAGAGCCCTCCCCCCCTAAAGGGTTAATCTCCTGCAGCACAAAGGGGTCCTCTTACCACATGTTGCTTTCATTTATACACTGAGCAGATGGCAGATCTCCCTTCTCTGCTCTGCTTCAGCTCTGCATTCTCCAGCTCTGCTGAGTGAGGGAGCGTCTGCCAGGCGCAGGGACAGGGGGAAGTGCACACAGCCCAGGCACTGTTATCAGCTGCTGGGGAGGACCTGGCTTTAATCATTTACTTACAGTCCCTGGCTGTCAGTAATCTGACCTTGCATGCAGCCTGCATGCTGCGTGCTCCGTCCTTCAACAGATAGACGGACCATGCCTAGCAACCCTATTTTAAGCACAGGTAAAAGTAGGCAGTGCAGGGAACAAAAATGTGGAATTAAGGGGTAATTAAATACACAGTGAAAAGTTGAAATAGGGCCACCAAGGAGATATTAATCACCACAATCCAATACTCCAAAAAAAACATGACAGTTATACTTTAATGCATACTGAATGGATAAGGATCCTACTCAGAATGCATCAGTTTTGCTCCGTTTCGCCTCCATTCCACTTTGGAGGCGGACACCAAAACGCTGCTTGCAGCGTTTTGGTGTCCGTCTGATGAAACTGAGCCAAACGGATCTGTCCTGACACACAATGGAAGTCAATGGGGACATATCCGTTTTCACTGACACAACATGGCACAATAGAAAACGGATCCGTCCCCCATTGACTTTCAATGGTTTTCAAGACTGGTCGGTTTTGGCTATGTTAAAGATAATACAAACTGATCCATTCTGAACGGATGCATGCGGTTGTATTATCTGAACGGATCCGCACCAAACGAGAGTGTGACAGTAGCCTGAGGAGCTGTGTGTGTGAGCAGAAAAGCTAATGCATCCAGAAGTGAGAGGACCTCCTCTGTGACCACAGATGCAGCTGAGTGAAGCTTATTGTTGCCCCAGTCCCAGATTCTGTCCAGAGAAAGAATTGTTTCCAGGAAGGCTGACAAGAGCTAAGGAACAAGCTGCACGCCCTGTGGGACCTAGTGTTTGCTGGAGAGACTGGTTGTTCGGTTCAGAGATGTCAGTGGATAAAGAGCAGACCAGGGTCGGTAAGATCGTGCACGCATCACACTGCAGTGTTGGCGCTTAGAAACTTAAATCAGGCCTGTAGTTAGAGTCTCTGCTTTGGTCAGGCCTAAAGTGTTGCTACTGTACCACAAGAACTCCATTACTAAAAAGGGACATTGCACATTTGAGAGCTGATAAATACCGCCACAAACTATCCAGTTCAGAATTTTGCTCAGGAGAAATAATCAGGCACGTGCTACCGGACTAGTTATGGAAGGCGGAATATAGAGCATAGCAAGATTGTGAACTATTGTGATAATAATTCATGAAGCAGCCGCCGGAAGTAGAAGCACTGTGCGCAGTGAGTCGGCTGCTGCTTCATGAATTATTATCACAGGGATCGCAGGTCAGTGAATGTAACGGAGCATTAGATTGCACTGAAAGGGGGAATATAAATGTAATTTTAACTCCTAAGACTCCTGTGCCCAGCCTTCTGTCTCTCAGGGAAGCATGGGAAGGCAGAAGCACAGCCCGTCTCCCCTTTTCTAATAGGAGACAGATGGCCCTTAGCAACGCTCATTTGTAGAGTGCTGCTAAGGGCCATTTCAGCCGCAGTTTTCTACCAAAAATAAACGTTTTGGCTAAATAAAGTCTATTGCAAAATTGTTAGCTATCACTTGCCCTACACTTTAGCAAAATAATAAATAAATATGACCGTTATCCTGTAAGTCAGGTTTGGAAAGGAAAACCTGCCTCAGCAGTTTGCAAAGTAGTGTGTGTGTGTGTGTGCGCGCGCGTGTGTGTGTGGGGAGGGTAGGCTTCAACAATCTAACCTTTGTCGCCAACAATAGCAGTTGCCCACTTTGCAGCATCACTAACACTCTGAGTGTTGGTAACATCCAAAGGGACTGTCTGCACTCTGCTTGAAGTCTCCTTCTTTAGGTCTTCAGCTCCTTTCTCGGTCAGACAACCCGCCAGAACCTTCATTCCACGTTTGTCCAGCTGTCTTGCCAACAGATTTCCAAATCCAGAATCACATCCAGTGACTGAAGACATATTTGTCTGTGAGATTCTTCAGGATCAAACCATATCTGTATCGTCTGTATAGGAAGATCAAACCCAATAGCACCAGCAGAGGGAGCCACATAATGGATGAAGTCATAATGCGTCCCTACAATAGATAGAACACAGATATAAATTTTATTATATACCCATTATTAACATTACCAAATGGATATTACTTAATCTCATCTTCTACTAAATCCAATTTCAGATATATATATTTTTTTTTTTTATGGAACATTCTATCTATCTATATCTCTCTATCCATCATGGGCAGATTAATGGTGCCAGAAACAAATTTTAGTATGCAGTCAGTCTGTAATTGCCCTGTTTATTTGCGGCACAAATCTAGTATAATGCTCATTAGTTTGATTATACATTGTTTATGCGGCATACAAAATAATTGTCTTGCCATGACAAACTGGAAATTGGGAATGAAAAGGTTCTTCTCAAATGTGCAATTAGCCCATTCAAGTCAATGAAAAGAAAAATTAACCATACATTAAGGCCTCTTTCACACGAGCATCGTGTGTGAGGGCCGGATAGGATGCGGGTGCGAGTAGGTACGCAATTGCAGTCAGTTTTGACTTCTATTGTGTTCCGACTGTTCAGTTTATCGTTTTGCACGTGCGTGATAAAAAAACCTGACTGTGGTACCCAGACCCAAACCTCTTCACTGAAGTTTGGGCTTGGGATCGGTATTCTGTAGATTTTAATATTTTCCCTTACAACATGGTTATAAGGGAAAATAAAAGCATTCTTAATGCAGAATGCTTTCTAAACTGTAGATTGAGGTGTTAAAAAAATAAATAAAATTTATTACCTGTTCCAATTGATCGCGCAGCCGGCATCCTCTTCTTGCTTCTTCTTTCAGGACCTGCAAACGGACCTTTGGTGATGCGCGGTGACGTCAGCGCAGGTCATGCTGAATGAAGATAGAAGATTACGTCAAAGGTCCTTTTGCAGGTCCTGAAAGAACCAAGAAGAGGATGCTGGCTGCGCGATCAATTGGAACAGGTAAGTACATTTTTATTTTATTTTTTAACACCTCAATCTACAGTTTAGTAAGCATTCTGCATTAAGAATGCTTTTATTTTCCCTTATAACCATGTTATAAGGGAAAATACAGGATATACACTTTAATGGGGTCTGGGGTTGCTTTCATCCCCATCATCACCTAGCAACCATGTGTGGAAATCGCACCGCATCCGCACTTGCTTGCGATTTTTACGCATCCCCATTCATTTATTTGGGGCCTGTGTTGTGTGAAAAACGGATAATATAGAACATGCTGCGATTTTCACGCAACGCAGAAGTGAGGCGTGAAAATCACCGCTCATCTGAACAGGTGTTATTCTTCAGTTTTTCTTCATGCGGATGACCGATACATGAAAATCGATGTGGAAAAAATGCAAGAACTTAACAGAATCTCATACAACAATAAAGAAATCTGAAGCAAAATTGAGGGAATGTCAGTTTTCCACTGACAGAACTCGTGTGAGCTTAATATTGCTCTTATACGTAAGGCTGCTTTCACACAAACATAATTTTTATCAATATTTCATGTGGTTTTTTTTCTTGTCTAATATGCTGCTAATGTTACTCCATAATGCTAAATAGGGTCGGCTACTTTTCTGAAATTGCTGGATAGTTCATGAAAATACGGGACTTCTTTCCAGTGTCAGGCTCTGTATAAGTACTGTTTTTAGTCCATAGAAGTCAATTTAAAAATGCATTTTTGGTATTTGTATAGTTCACATGCACATATACAGTATATCCTTTTTTTATATCTGTATTTCAGCAACATTACAAAACGGTAAAACAGGAACAAAAATCTGAAATAATGATGAAAAAAAAAAGACAAACTTATAGCAAAATATAAAGGAAAACCGATGCTTTGCCGACTGAAAAAATGAAACAAATTGCAAAAGGTTCTCAATATTCCACATCTGTAATGGGGGTTTGTAAAATGCCATGCCTATGCAGCAGAAATGGAAGGATGTATGCAGCAGATTCAGGGGTCCTGTTCTGTCTGTGTCCCCTTCTGTACAGTGGTTTTCTGCCATAGAAGCTTGGATCTCGGCTGCACCTAAGATACCAGCCTGGTTTCTGCTTATTGATAACATTTTATGATAGAGCTATTTCAGCTGTTCATTTGTATTTTTTTATCCAAAAATACAATTAGATCCAAACAGGACTAATAAAGCAGACCTTTTCCTAAAGGAAACTTTTCTTCCAACTTGAGTTAAGGCCATTTTTTTGTATAAGAAATAAACACCACCTTACCTTACAAGATTCCTTCTTCACCTGAAGACTCCAGAGCCCAAGACTTTAACTGCTGTCGCTTTTAAAGTCTATGCCTAGAGGTAACAGATGAGCAAATCCTCCTTTTCAAGGTTTCCAGTAGGTCTCATGGTTACTTGCTACAACCAGGATATAACCTCCCTTTGGCATTTCTTCAAGCATTGTTGTCTGATCAATTAAATAACCCGGATCACTTTTTATTTTGAATGGCTTGAGGCCTCTATGCACATGGTTTTGCTCTGGCATTTCTTAGTCACATAAGAACTGCTTGTATTTTTTCATATTACAGTTTTCATGGCTTTTTTTTTTTAGCAGCATTGCTTTCTAAACAACTGTGTGAAGCTTCAAAATGTTGCATTAAAAAAAAAAAAGACCCAAAAATAGTAGCATAGAAACATTTATCACTTGAGATCGATTTCATTTCACTTTTAAGTCTGGTTTTGCATTGTGTGGTAGCACCAAATTTATGAAATGGTGCAGTTTTCATGAATTTGGTGCATTGTGTTGCACACCTGTAACTTACAATAGTCTTAAAGACACCCAACCATCCATTTCAGCCCATTATCCTGCATGCCACCTGATTAACAAAAATTCCAGGAGTAAAATAAATCATTGTGCATCTTGCGTTTCGCATTTCTCATAGACTTTTAACCAACATGTGAAGCTGAAATGTTTACTGCAAAAAACACACCAAGAACCACAGGCAGGGGCGCAACTACCATAGCGGCCGACCATGCAACTGCTATGGGGCCCAGGGCAAGAGGGGGCCCAGTTGGGATTATCTCTTCTACTGGGGGTGAAAACTTGGTCAGGACTCTACCCTCTAAAGGAACAACTTTTAGCAAATGAGGCAGTGGAAAAACGGCCCAAAGGTCACTGAAAGGGGTTTAGGCGGAAACCCTTCTATCAAGTGTGGGGGGCCTGGTTTGAACCTTGCTGTGGGGCCCTTACTTCTCTATGTACGCCACTGACCACAGGTACAAAAAAAAACTAGAAGTACCTTCAGTTTTTTTTGCGGATCCATTAAAATGAATGGTTCCGTATACGTTCTGTAAATGGAACGCAAAAAATAAATAAATAAATAAATAAAACTGTGTGCAAGAGGCCTCATGCCTTGACAGCACAGGCTGCGGATGGCAACACTATTGTCAGCAGCGGACACGTTAAAAAAGCCCAGACTGCGGAGCCATGTGTTGGCGTCCTGAGAGCGCCAGAAGTGACCGTGCATGGTGGATGGCTCGCTCCAGATACATTTGCAGTCTGCTTTTTGCTTACTGTGCCCTGTTAGCTCTGTTTGCTTCTCCTCCTTCTCAGGTTATATTTTTTTGCGGACTACAGAATAGAGCGACGGCTGCGGACAGCACACGGTGTAATGGAAAGATTTGCACCTGTTCTGTGTTTAGAGCCGCACCTGGTTTTGGCTCACAGCCACTGATTGACCGGACCACTGACCAAACACTGATGTGTGAATGAGGCATAATTCTGATGTATAATAGAACAGATTAATTATTAATGGCGCAGCAGATGAACTAGGTAAATGCACCTATATATTATACCGCCTTTTGAGACTAAGGCTACTTTCACACTGGCGTTTTTACTAGATCCGGCAGGGTTCAGCAAAAATGCTTCTGTTACTGATAATTCAACCATCTGCATCCGTTATGAACTGATCTGGTTCTATTATCTTTAACATTACCAAGACGGATCAGTCATTTAAAGTCAATGAGGGACGGATCAGTTTTCTATTGTGGCAGAGAAAACTGATCCTTCCCCATTGACTTGCATTGTGGGCCATGCCGGATCCATCTTGCTCCGCATCCCAGGACGGAAAGCAAACTACAACATGTTGCGGTTTGCTCTCCGGTATGGGAACGCAACTAAATGAAACGGAATGCATTTTGGAGTATTCCGTTCTGTTCAGTTTTGTCCCCATTGACAATGAATGGGGACAAAAACAAGCGTTTTTTTTCTGGTATTGAGCCCCTATGACGGAACTCAATACCGGAAAACATTAATGCTAGTGTGAAAGTACCCTAATTCTGATGCACAGTAAGTCAATGTATAATAGAACAGATTCATTATTAATGGTGCAGCAGGTGAACTAAGTAAATGCACCCACATATTAGACCGGCTGTTGACAATGAGTCTGATGCACAGTAAGTCTATGTATAACAGAACATATTAAGAAAAAATGGTGCAGCAGATGAACAAGATGCACAGGGCAATTATATTAAGCCTGCACTGTCCATGCAGTGTTCCTATGCTCTCTCTACAGTGTGTAAAAACTCTCCCTACGATCTCTCTACACTGTCCCTGTCCAATATTCTACAATTAAAAGCTTTCTTAATCACTGTCCCTAACACTTGACATGCTCAGCTCACAGTAAAATGTCAGAGATGGGGCGGTATGAGGGTTTTATAGGGCTGTGACATCACAGGGATGGCCATGTGCTGATTGGCTGGATGCATGAGATATCACATTCCCGGGCTTCTTACTTTCACTAACACATGTAGCCGCCATTTTAAGAAAAAAATATATTTGTCATTACAAAGCGCAAGGAAATTAGAATTTGTGGCAAATCTAATTTTTCCTGAAATTCGGATCGAATTTGATTCATTTCACTTCACTTAACACTAGACATAACTACAAAAGAGTTATGAGGGACAGAATATGGCACTGCAAACAAAAAAAACCTAAGAAACTATAAATAAAAAAAAACGTGGCATTACTGTTGTAGTGTCCCACTAGGCAAATGTGGGCACTACACAAGGGTTAATATGACCATTGTAAGGCATATGATGTTTTAGGTGTGTTTTCCTATTGTCTGTGTATCAGGCCTGTTAGGGTGTAGTTCCTCCTCCTAGACAGTAGAGGGAGCTAGGGAACCCCTAATATATATATATATATATATATATATATATATATATATATATATATATATATATATATATATAAAGAGATTCAGGCAGCACTCCCTTTAGTGCAAATATAATAATGCAGGTGCCCGCGGTGGTCCCTCGATATGGGACAAATTCAGTAGAGAAGGAAAGTCCGCAGCACTCCTTTAAGTAAAAAAGTGAAATTTATTCACACATGTCAGACAACGTTTCGGTCCTCTCACAGGACCATTTTCAAGTCAAGTGAACCAAAAAGTGCATAGTGCAAAAATAAATACAGCTCTACAGCATGACACAATCCATTATCAGCCAATAGAGTACTAGTGCACTCCCATTCATGGGTGGACTACAATTCATATAATTAACTCCATATATTGCCGTGCATATCAACTTCAGTAGCAATACATCAGTGATACATTCAATAGTAATTCATCATAATATGTGTACATAAGTGTATATAATAAAGTGAACCGTGCAGTTTTAAAAGATTCTTGACTGTATTACCTTGCCTTAAGCCTGCTGGAGAACAGAGATAGTTTGTGGAGAAGGCGTCTCTACCTGTATCTGAACACGCCACTCATCCGCGTCCTCTACTCCTTACTGCGCATGTATTCGGCCCCCTTCTGTTCACGTAGCTTCTAATACTCCTACGTCGCCTCTATGGTGGAAATCAACGTGATGACGTACGGTCGATCACGTCCAGGCGCCGCACACAGACAAGTCTGCGTCAGCGTATAGACAGATCGTCCGCGCCCCACCACGAGTCCATATCCACCATCTTTTTTTAGGTAATGTTTTTGGGCAATAATATCATGCCTCCATAACTCACATATTTATCTCGTCTCCATCTACACAGGGCTCGGCACTGGCAAAAAGTCAGCATACATATATATCTTCAGACAAATCATTGTAGCTTCCATTTAATTCACTGCATATAGAGAGCAGACAACATCAGGGTATAGGCCATGTAAGCTGGGTATCTAGCTAACCATTCCTCCTGTCACCCTAAATTCTACATTTAACCCTTTGGGTTTTAGGGTATCAAGCCGAAAAATCCACCTAAGTTCAGTTTTTTTTAATTTACTTAATCGATCACCTCCTCTTTCCAGTGGTTTAACATGATCTATAATCATAAATTTCAAGTCACTTTCTTTATGATTTTTTTCGGCAAAATGCTTTGATACAGGCAGATCTCTTCTTTTATTCCTAATAGACTGCCTATGGTTATTTAACCTGGTCTTTAGATCACAAGTGGTTTCACCAACATATAATTTTTTACAAGGGCACCATAGTACATATATCACCCATGACGAATCACAGGTGAGATAATGCACTATATCAAAGGTCTCGCCCGTGTCTGGATGTGCGAACGTCGATCCCTTGACCATCTGTTTACAATTCACACATCCCAGACACGGGAAAGAGCCTGTGCGCCTTGTTTTAAGGAATGTCTGTCTAGATTGTCCTTTATCTGGTACTTTGGAGTGTACTACCTTATCCCTGATGTTGCCTGCTCTTCTATATGCCATCATCGGCACACTTCTAAATGCAGCAACATTTGGGTGTCCACTACTCAGTAAACTCCAATGTCGCCTTATTATTTTTTCAATTTCAGGACTCAACTCGTTATATGATGATACAAACGGCATTCTATCATTAGTTCTTCTAATTTTCGGGGTCAATAGCTCATCTCTGGGGATTTTTTTAGCCCTTTCTGCATGTCTTTTCACTAACTTTCTAGGGTATCCCCTGTCTATAAAAGATTGTTCCATATTTTTCATTGCTGTGCACATATTCTCATCCTTATCAACAATTCTCCGCACCCGAAGCATTTGGCTAAACGGCAGAGAATCTACCATTAGGGATGAGCGAACTCGAACTGTATAGTTCGGGTTCGTACCGAATTTTGGGGTGTCCGTGACACGGACCCGAACCCGGACATTTTCGTAAAAGTCCGGGTTCGGGTTCGGTGTTCGTCGCTTTCTTGGCGCTTTTGTGACGCTTTCTTGGCGCTTTTTGAAAGGCTGCAAAGCAGCCAATCAACAAGCGTCATACTACTTGCCCCAAGAGGCCATCACAGCCATGCCTACTATTGGCATGGCTGTGATTGGCCAGAGCACCATGTGACCCAGCCTCTATTTAAGCTGGAGTCACATAGCGCCGCCCGTCACTCTGCTCTGATTAGCGTAGGGAGAGGTTGCGGCTGCGACAGTAGGGCGAGATTAGGCAGATTAACTCCTCCAAAGGACTTGATTAACTGATCGATCTGCAGCTGTGGATCATTGAGCTGCTGATCCTCAATTGCTCACTGTTTTTAGGCTGCACAGACCGTTTGTCAGTCTCATTTTTCTGGGGTGATCGGCGGCCATTTTGTGTCTTGTGGTGCGCCAGCACAAGCTGCGACCAAGTGCATTTAACCCTCAATGGTGTGGTTGTTTTTTGGCTAAAGCCTACATCAGGGTGAAGCTGTCACACCAAGTGCATTTAACCAGCAATAGTCTGTTCATTTTTTGGCCATATACAAAATCAGGGGCAAGCTGCGCCTGTCACCAAGTGCATTTAACCCTCAATGGTGTGGTTGTTTTTTGGCTAAAGCCTACATCAGGGTGAAGCTGTGACACCAAGTGCATTTAACCAGCAATAGTCTGTTCATTTTTTGGCCATATACAAAATCAGGGGCAAGCTGCGCCTGTCACCAAGTGCATTTAACCCTCAATGGTGTGGTTGTTTTTTGGCTAAAGCCTACATCAGGGTGAAGCTGTCACACCAAGTGCATTTAACCAGCAATAGTCTGTTCATTTTTTGGCCATATACAAAATCAGGGGCAAGCTGCGCCTGTCACCAAGTGCATTTAACCCTCAATGGTGTGGTTGTTTTTTGGCTAAAGCCTACATCAGGGTGAAGCTGTCACACCAAGTGCATTTAACCAGCAATAGTCTGTTTATTTTTTGGCCATATCCCAGTCTAATTCTGTCACTAAATCCATACCGGTCACCCAGCGCCTAAATACTAGGCCTCAAATTTATATCCAGCTAAATCTGTCCCTAGTGCTGTAGCTGGGCGAGTTATTTAGTGTCCGTTCAAGCACATTTCTTGTTCTGGGTTGAAATACAATTCCCAATTTAGCAATTTCATAATTTAGTGGTTCCTGCTATATCAGAGCTATTTGAAATCTATCCCAAAAAGGGTATATAATATTGAAGGTGCACATTGGGTCATTCAGAATAACTTCACACACACCCGCTACTGTGTATTTCCAAGTCTAATTCTGTCACTAAACCCATACCTGTCACCCAGCGCCTAAATACTAGGCCTCAAATTTAAATCCCTCTAAATCTCTCGTTACCGCTGTACTGTTGTTGCTGGGCAAGATATTTAGTGTCCGTCAAAGCACATTTTTTGTTCTGGGTTGAAGTACAATTCCCAATTTAGCAATTTCATAATTTAGTGGTTCCTGCTATATCAGAGCTATTTGGAATCTATCCCTAAAAGGGTATATAATATTGAAGGTGCACATTGGGTCATTCAGAATAACTTCACACACACCCGCTACTGTGTATTTCCAAGTCTAATTCTGTCACTAAACCCATACCTGTCACCCAGCGCCTAAATACTAGGCCTCAAATTTAAATCCCTCTAAATCTCTCGTTACCGCTGTACTGTTGTTGCTGGGCAAGATATTTAGTGTCCGTCAAAGCACATTTTTTGTTCTGGGTTGAAGTACAATTCCCAATTTAGCAATTTCATAATTTAGTGGTTCCTGCTATATCAGAGCTATTTGGAATCTATCCCTAAAAGGGTATATAATATTGAAGGTGCACATTGGGTCATTCAGAATAACTTCACACACACCCGCTACTGTGTATTTCCAAGTCTAATTCTGTCACTAAACCCATACCTGTCACCCAGCGCCTAAATACTAGGCCTCAAATTTAAATCCCTCTAAATCTCTCGTTACCGCTGTACTGTTGTTGCTGGGCAAGATATTTAGTGTCCGTCAAAGCACATTTTTTGTTCTGGGTTGAAGTACAATTCCCAATTTAGCAATTTCATAATTTAGTGGTTTCTGCTATATCAGAGCTATTTGAAATCTATCCCTAAAAGGGTATATAATATTGAAGGTGCACATAGGGTCATTCAGAATAACTTCACACACACGCTTCTGTGCATTTCCAAGTCTAATTCTGTCACTAAATCCATACCGGTGACCCAGCGCCTAAATACTAGGCCTCAAATTTATATCCCGCTAAATCTCTCGTTACCGCTGTACTGTTGTTGCTGGGCAAGATATTTAGTGTCCGTCAAAGCACATTTTTTGTTCTGGGTTGAAGTACAATTCCCAATTTAGCAATTTCATAATTTAGTGGTTCCTGCTATATCAGAGCTATTTGAAATCTATCCCAAAAAGGGTATATAATATTGAAGGTGCACATTGGGTCATTCAGAATAACTTCACACACACCCGCTACTGTGTATTTCCAAGTCTAATTCTGTCACTAAACCCATACCTGTCACCCAGCGCCTAAATACTAGGCCTCAAATTTAAATCCCTCTAAATCTCTCGTTACCGCTGTACTGTTGTTGCTGGGCAAGATATTTAGTGTCCGTCAAAGCACATTTTTTGTTCTGGGTTGAAGTACAATTCCCAATTTAGCAATTTCATAATTTAGTGGTTTCTGCTATATCAGAGCTATTTGAAATCTATCCCTAAAAGGGTATATAATATTGAAGGTGCACATTGGGTCATTCAGAATAACTTCACACACACGCTTCTGTGCATTTCCAAGTCTAATTCTGTCACTAAATCCATACCGGTGACCCAGCGCCTAAATACTAGGCCTCAAATTTAAATCCCTCTAAATCTCTCGTTACCCACCGCTGTACTGTTGTTGCTGGGCAAGATATTTAGTGTCCGTCAAAGCACATTTTTTGTTCTGGGTTGAAGTACAATTCCCAATTTAGCAATTTCATAATTTAGTGGTTTCTGCTATATCAGAGCTATTTGAAATCTATCCCTAAAAGGGTATATAATATTGAAGGTGCACATAGGGTCATTCAGAATAACTTCACACACACCCGCTACTGTGTATTTCCAAGTCTAATTCTGTCACTAAACCCATACCTGTCACCCAGCGCCTAAATACTAGGCCTCAAATTTAAATCCCTCTAAATCTCTCGTTACCGCTGTACTGTTGTTGCTGGGCAAGATATTTAGTGTCCGTCAAAGCACATTTTTTGTTCTGGGTTGAAGTACAATTCCCAATTTAGCAATTTCATAATTTAGTGGTTTCTGCTATATCAGAGCTATTTGAAATCTATCCCTAAAAGGGTATATAATATTGAAGGTGCACATAGGGTCATTCAGAATAACTTCACACACACGCTTCTGTGCATTTCCAAGTCTAATTCTGTCACTAAATCCATACCGGTGACCCAGCGCCTAAATACTAGGCCTCAAATTTAAATCCCTCTAAATCTCTCGTTACCCACCGCTGTACTGTTGTTGCTGGGCAAGATATTTAGTGTCCGTCAAAGCACATTTTTTGTTCTGGGTTGAAGTACAATTCCCAATTTAGCAATTTCATAATTTAGTGGTTTCTGCTATATCAGAGCTATTTGAAATCTATCCCTAAAAGGGTATATAATATTGAAGGTGCACATAGGGTCATTCAGAATAACTTCACACACACGCTTCTGTGCATTTCCAAGTCTAATTCTGTCACTAAATCCATACCGGTGACCCAGCGCCTAAATACTAGGCCTCAAATTTAAATCCCTCTAAATCTCTCGTTACCCACCGCTGTACTGTTGTTGCTGGGCAAGATATTTAGTGTCCGTCAAAGCACATTTTTTGTTCTGGGTTGAAGTACAATTCCCAATTTAGCAATTTCATAATTTAGTGGTTTCTGCTATATCAGAGCTATTTGAAATCTATCCCTAAAAGGGTATATAATATTGAAGGTGCACATAGGGTCATTCAGAATAACTTCACACACACGCTTCTGTGCATTTCCAAGTCTAATTCTGTCACTAAATCCATACCGGTGACCCAGCGCCTAAATACTAGGCCTCAAATTTATATCCCGCTAAATCTCTCGTTACCGCTGTACTGTTGTTGCTGGGCAAGATATTTAGTGTCCGTCAAAGCACATTTTTTGTTCTGGGTTGAAGTACAATTCCCAATTTAGCAATTTCATAATTTAGTGGTTCCTGCTATATCAGAGCTATTTGAAATCTATCCCAAAAAGGGTATATAATATTGAAGGTGCACATTGGGTCATTCAGAATAACTTCACACACACCCGCTACTGTGTATTTCCAAGTCTAATTCTGTCACTAAACCCATACCTGTCACCCAGCGCCTAAATACTAGGCCTCAAATTTAAATCCCTCTAAATCTCTCGTTACCGCTGTCCTGTTGTAGCTGGGAAAGTTATTTAGTGCCCGTCAAAGCACATTTTTTGTTCTGGGTTGAAGTACAATTCCCAATTTAGCAATTTCATAATTTAGTGGTTCCTGCTATATCAGAGCTATTTGAAATCTATCCCAAAAAGGGTATATAATATTCAAGGTGCACATTGGGTCATTCAGAATAACTTCACACACACGCTTCTGTGCATTTCCAAGTCTAATTCTGTCACTAAATCCATACCGGTCACCCAGCGCCTAAATACTAGGCCTCAAATTTATATCCCGCTGAATTTGAATACAATACATTGGGCCAAATAATATATTTGTTGTTGTGGTGAACCATAACAATGAGAAAAACATCTAGTAAGGGACGCGGACGTGGACATGGTCGTGGTGGTGTTAGTGGACCCTCTGGTGCTGGGAGAGGACGTGGCCGTTCTGCCACATCCACACGTCCTAGTGTACCAACTACCTCAGGTCCCAGTAGCCGCCAGAATTTACAGCGATATATGGTGGGGCCCAATGCCGTTCTAAGGATGGTAAGGCCTGAGCAGGTACAGGCATTAGTCAATTGGGTGGCCGACAGTGGATCCAGCACGTTCACATTATCTCCCACCCAGTCTTCTGCAGAAAGCGCACAGATGGCGCCTGAAAACCAACCCCATCAGTCTGTCACATCACCCCCATGCATACCAGGGAAACTGTCTCAGCCTCAAGTTATGCAGCAGTCTCTTATGCTGTTTGAAGACTCCGCTGGCAGGGTTTCCCAAGGGCATCCACCTAGCCCTTCCCCAGCGGTGAAAGACATAGAATGCACTGACGCACAACCACTTATGTTTCCTGATGATGAGGACATGGGAATACCACCTCAGTATGTCTCTGATGATGACGAAACACAGGTGCCAACTGCTGCGTCTTTCTGCAGTGTGCAGACTGAACAGGAGGTCAGGGATCAAGACTGGGTGGAAGACGATGCAGGGGACGATGAGGTCCTAGACCCCACATGGAATGAAGGTCGTGCCACTGACTTTCACAGTTCGGAGGAAGAGGCAGTGGTGAGACCGAGCCAACAGCGTAGCAAAAGAGGGAGCAGTGGGCAAAAGCAGAACACCCGCCGCCAAGAGACTCCGCCTGCTACTGACCGCCGCCATCTGGGACCGAGCACCCCAAAGGCAGCTTCAAGGAGTTCCCTGGCATGGCACTTCTTCAAACAATGTGCTGACGACAAGACCCGAGTGGTTTGCACGCTGTGCCATCAGAGCCTGAAGCGAGGCATTAACGTTCTGAACCTGAGCACAACCTGCATGACCAGGCACCTGCATGCAAAGCATGAACTGCAGTGGAGTAAACACCTTAAAACCAAGGAAGTCACTCAGGCTCCCCCTGCTACCTCTTCTGCTGCTGCCGCCTCGGCCTATTCTGCTGCTGCCGCCTCGGCCTCTTCCTCCGCCTCTGGAGGAACGTTGGCACCTGCCGCCCAGCAAACAGGGGATGTACCACCAACACCACCACCACCACCTCCGTCACCAAGCGTCTCAACCATGTCACACGCCAGTGTTCAGCTCTCCATCTCACAAACATTTGATAGAAAGCGTAAATTCCCACCTAGCCACCCTCGATCCCTGGCCCTGAATGCCAGCATTTCTAAACTACTGGCCTATGAAATGCTGTCATTTAGGCTGGTGGACACAGACAGCTTCAAACAGCTCATGTCGCTTGCTGTCCCACAGTATGTTGTTCCCAGCCGGCACTACTTCTCCAAGAGAGCCGTGCCTTCCCTGCACAACCAAGTATCCGATAAAATCAAGTGTGCACTGCGCAACGCCATCTGTAGCAAGGTCCACCTAACCACAGATACGTGGACCAGTAAGCACGGCCAGGGACGCTATATCTCCCTAACTGCACACTGGGTAAATGTAGTGGCAGCTGGGCCCCAGGCGGAGAGCTGTTTGGCGCACGTCCTGCCGCCGCCAAGGATCGCAGGGCAACATTCTTTGCCTCCTGTTGCCACCTCCTCCTTCTCGGCTTCCTCCTCCTCTTCTTCCACCTGCTCATCCAGTCAGCCACACACCTTCACCACCAACTTCAGCACAGCCCGGGGTAAACGTCAGCAGGCCATTCTGAAACTCATATGTTTGGGGGACAGGCCCCACACCGCACAGGAGTTGTGGCGGGGTATTGAACAACAGACCGACGAGTGGTTGCTGCCGGTGAGCCTCAAGCCCGGCCTGGTGGTGTGTGATAATGGGCGAAATCTCGTTGCAGCTCTGGGACTAGCCAATTTGACGCACATCCCTTGCTTGGCGCATGTGCTGAATTTGGTGGTGCAGAAGTTCATTCACAACTACCCCGACATGTCAGAGCTGCTGCATAAAGTGCGGGCCGTCTGTTCGCGCTTCCGGCGTTCACATCCTGCCGCTGCTCGCCTGTCTGCGCTACAGCGTAACTTCGGCCTTCCCGCTCACCGCCTCATATGCGACGTGCCCACCAGGTGGAACTCCACCTTGCACATGCTGGACAGACTGTGCGAGCAGCAGCAGGCCATAGTGGAGTTTCAGCTGCAGCACGCACGGGTCAGTCGCACTACAGAACAGCACCACTTCACCACCAATGACTGGGCCTCCATGCGAGACCTGTGTGCCCTGTTGCGCTGTTTCGAGTACTCCACCAACATGGCCAGTGGCGATGACACCGTTATCAGCGTTACAATACCACTTCTATGTCTCCTTGAGAAAACACTTAGGGCGATGATGGAACAGGAGGTGGCCCAGGAGGAGGAGGAGGAGGATGAGGAAGAGGGGTCATTTTTAGCACTTTCAGGCCAGTCTCTTCGAAGTGACTCAGAGGGAGGTTTTTTGCAACAGCAGAGGCCAGGTACAAATGTGGCCAGCCAGGGCCCACTACTGGAGGACGAGGAGGACGAGGATGAGGAGGAGGTGGAGGAGGATGAGGATGAAGCATGGTCACAGCGGGGTGGCACCCAACGCAGCTCGGGTCCATCACTGGTGCGTGGCTGGGGGGAAAGGCAGGACGATGACGATACGCCTCCCACAGAGGACAGCTTGTCCTTACCCCTGGGCAGCCTGGCACACATGAGCGACTACATGCTGCAGTGCCTGCGCAACGACAGCAGAGTTGCCCACATTTTAACCTGTGCGGACTACTGGGTTGCCACCCTGCTGGATCCACGCTACAAAGACAATGTGCCCACCTTACTTCCTGCACTGGAGCGTGATAGGAAGATGCGCGAGTACAAGCGCACGTTGGTAGACGCGCTACTGAGAGCATTCCCAAATGTCACAGGGGAACAAGTGGAAGCCCAAGGCCAAGGCAGAGGAGGAGCAAGAGGTCGCCAAGGCAGCTGTGTCACGGCCAGCTCCTCTGAGGGCAGGGTTAGCATGGCAGAGATGTGGAAAACTTTTGTCAACACGCCACAGCTAACTGCACCACCACCTGATACGCAACGTGTTAGCAGGAGGCAACATTTCACTAACATGGTGGAACAGTACGTGTGCACACCCCTCCACGTACTGACTGATGGTTCGGCCCCATTCAACTTCTGGGTCTCTAAATTGTCCACGTGGCCAGAGCTAGCCTTTTATGCCTTGGAGGTGCTGGCCTGCCCGGCAGCCAGCGTTTTGTCTGAACGTGTATTCAGCACGGCAGGGGGCGTCATTACAGACAAACGCAGCCGCCTGTCTACAGCCAATGTGGACAAGCTGACGTTCATAAAAATGAACCAGGCATGGATCCCACAGGACCTGTCCGTCCCTTGTCCAGATTAGACATTAACTACCTCCCCATAACCATATATTATTGGACTCCAGGGCACTTCCTCATTCAATCCTATTTTTATTTTCATTTTACCATTATATTGCGATGCTACCCAAAGTTGAATGAACCTCTCCTCTGCCTGTGTGCTAGGCCTAAATATATGCCAATGGACTGTTGCAGTGGTGGCTGACATGAAGCCTGATTCTCTGCTATGACATGCAGACTAATTCTCTGCTGACATGAAGCCAGATTGTCTGTTACGGGACCTTTCTCCTCTGCCTGGGTTCTGGGCCTAAATTTATGAAAATTGACTCTTACAGTGGTGGGTGACGTGAAGCCTGATTCTCTGCTATGATATGAAGACTGATTCTCTGCTGACATGAAGCCAGATTGTCTGTTACGGGACCTTTCTCCTCTGCCTGGGTTCTGGGCCTAAATTTATGAAAATTGACTCTTACAGTGGTGGGTGACGTGAAGCCTGATTCTCTGCTATGATATGAAGACTGATTCTCTGCTGACATGAAGCCAGATTCTCTGTTACGGGACCTCTCTCCTCTGCCTGTGTGTGTGCTGGGCCTAAATATATGCCAATGGACTGTTGCAGTGGTGGCTGACGTGAAGCCTCATTCTCTGCTATGACATGCAGACTAATTCTCTGCTGACATGAAGACAGATTCTCTGTTACGGGACCTCTCTCCTCTGCCTGGGTGCCGGGGCCTAAATATCTGAGAATGGACTGTTCCAGTGGTGGGTGACGGGAAGCCAGATTCTCTGCTATGGAACCTCTCTCCAATTGATTTTGGTTAATTTTTATTTATTTAATTTTTATTTTAATTCATTTCCCTATCCACATTTGTTTGCAGGGGATTTACCTACATGTTGCTGCCTTTTGCAGCCTCTAGCTCTTTCCTGGGCTGTTTTACAGCCTTTTTAGTGCCGAAAAGTTCGGGTCCCCATTGACTTCAATGGGGTTCGGGTTCGGGACGAAGTTCGGATCGGGTTCGGATCCCGAACCCGAACATTTCCGGGATGTTCGGCCGAACTTCTCGAACCCGAACATCCAGGTGTTCGCTCAACTCTATCTACCATCCTTCTTGGGTGCCCACTGGTAAAATGCAACAATGTATTCTTATCTGTGGCCTTAATGTTTAAATCCATATGTACCTGTTCATCCTCAATATATACTTGTGTATCCAAGTATTGCACCCGGTCAGTCGATGCCGTTAACGTAAACTGGATCTCCCGGTCAAGGGAGTTCAAGTGTACGTGAAAATCCATCAACTGATCCATGGTGCCATCCCAAATGAGGAAAATGTCATCTATGTATCTCCACCACGACAAAACTTGATTGAAGTGGGGAGATACATAGACGAGACGTTCCTCAAATGACCGCACAAAAATATTTGCATAAGTGGGCGCGGCATTAGAGCCCATCGCCGCGCCCATCTTTTGCAAGAAAAATTGTCCCTGGAACACAAAATAATTATTCCTCAAGGACAATTCCAACAGTGTCAATATAAATTGTCGAACTGGGGCGGGATGTTCCGAATGTGCCAACATCTCCGCCACAGCCGACAAGCCTTTGTTGTGGTCAATCGAGGTGTACAACGACACTATGTCAAAGGAGGCTATAATAGCCCCCTTTGGTACCTGCATCCCTTTAATCTTGGTGATGAAGTCTCCGGTATCCCTAACATACGATCTAGCACCCATAGCATATTCTCTCAGTATCTTATCCAGAAATACATTAATATTAGATAGTATAGAGCCCCTACCCGAGATTATCGGCCGACCTGGAGGGTCAACCAACCTTTTATGTATCTTTGGTAATGCATATATCGTGGGTGTAACCGGGGACTTCACCACCAAAAAATCCTTTAGTTGTCTGTCAATAATGCCACTCTGCATCGCCTCAGTCAAATGTGCATCAATTTTCCTTGCAATGTCGAACCTGGGGTCCCTGGCCAATGGCTCGTAGACGCCAGGCTCGCTCAATTGTCTTCTTATCTCCTTAACATACTGAATGGTGTCCATCACCACGATCCCACCACCCTTATCTGCGGGTTTGATGGTGAGATCGGGGTTACTGGACAATCCCTCCAGTGCAGACATTTCCTGTGTCGAAATGTTTGGCCTCATATACATACTGGGATGAGTACTTTTTCTCAACATAGCTACGTCTCTTTTGACCGCTTCAGAAAAACATTCTAGGGCATGTGAATTGACAAGTGGAACAAAATCACTTTTTAAATACAAATCAAACTGTTTCAAAGTAAGTTGACCATCAGCATTACCAGGTTCATTAGCATTCACGTTCATGGTATCAGTGGAACTGGAGTCGAACCACACCCTCAGTTTAAGATTCCTGAGGAGGCGGTTCAAGTCCAGTTCCAACTGAAACCAATCCGGCCTAGCCTGTGGGCAAAAGGACAATCCCTTATTTAGGGCTTTCAATTCATGCTCAGTCAATGTGTAGGATGAAATATTAACCACCACATTCGATTCTATTTTTTCTTGTTTGTATTCATCTGTTTGGAGTTGTTGGTCCTCATTAATCTCTGCGCTCTGGTTTTTCCAGGCTCTTCTATGTCTGGGCCCTCCCTGTCTCGTGGGGCGTCTCCCATAGCAACTCGTGGGCCTAAAAAAGTTCCAGATTGGCTAGAATTAAGGTCATCATTGGCATCTTTGTTTCTCACCCATTTGTTGGTTTCTTTATTGCGTTTAGGTATTTTCTTTGATAAAGGACCCCTGTCCATACGCCAGGGTTGCTCCCAGACATAGACATGGCCAGACGTATAATCACTCTGATCTCTATACCATTTTGATCTTTTGACCTCCTCCAGATCTTTCCGCATTTTATCCAAAAACAGTCGTTGTTTCTCTAGAAATGTATCAGCCTCATTAATGGACACAGTTGCCTTCAACTGTTGTTCAGTGTCCTGCAATTTGTCTGTGTGCGGCGCCTGGACGTGATCGACCGTACGTCATCACGTTGATTTCCACCATAGAGGCGACGTAGGAGTATTAGAAGCTACGTGAACAGAAGGGGGCCGAATACATGCGCAGTAAGGAGTAGAGGACGCGGATGAGTGGCGTGTTCAGATACAGGTAGAGACGCCTTCTCCACAAACTATCTCTGTTCTCCAGCAGGCTTAAGGCAAGGTAATACAGTCAAGAATCTTTTAAAACTGCACGGTTCACTTTATTATACACACTTATGTACACATATTATGATGAATTACTATTGAATGTATCACTGATGTATTGCTACTACATAGTAACATAGTAACATAGTAACATAGTACTGAAGTTGATATGCACGGCAATATATGGAGTTAATTATATGAATTGTAGTCCACCCATGAATGGGAGTGCACTAGTACTCTATTGGCTGATAATGGATTGTGTCATGCTGTAGAGCTGTATTTATTTTTGCACTATGCACTTTTTGGTTCACTTGACTTGAAAATGGTCCTGTGAGAGGACCGAAACGTTGTCTGACATGTGTGAATAAATTTCACTTTTTTACTTAAAGGAGTGCTGCGGACTTTCCTTCTCTACTATATATATATATATATATATATATATATATATATATATATATATATATATATATATATATATATATATATATATATATACACACACACACACACCCCCAGACAGGAAAGAGTAGTGTAGTCCAGGAGACTAGTAAGTGCACACTAGTCAGCCTGAGGATATTGATCCATAGTTAGCGCAGAAGATTTACACCAGGAGAGGGGTTTGCCTCCTGAGAGAAATTAAGTTCCTATAAGCAGAGCAGAGCCACTATTCCAGCTAAACAAAGGAGCTGAAGGGCAGAAGGATTTATCCAAAGCAAGGATATATACCTGAGGAAGTTTTCTACCAAGGATAAAGCCAGCATTAGGGCATACGGGCCTTGGGATTGAGACAGCCTGGAGTTCTGAGGAATAGTGCACAGGATTTCTGAGGAAAAGGTGCAGCCTGATCTGTAAGTGTTTTTACCCTCTGAGTATCTTGCAAAGAACATTGTACCTGCCATTGATGTAAAAGCCTGCTTATGATTGCTGCTGCCATGTGGAACTGAACTCAGACTGTATAAAGTTAACTGTTTCAGTAAAAGGAAGTTTGGGTCACAACAACAACGTGTTCCTCAATTATTACCACTATCAATCGGTGTGCCACCGTTACAGGCACTGGCGTCATGAATCTTAAAGGGACCTTGTCCCAGCACATTAAACTTCTGCAACATCCAGGGCACCTCACCCAACATCAGGCCTGGTCACTATACACAGAGAGTGCCCCAGAGGTCTCCTGTGCCAGCCTCTCCATCACTGCTGTACGCCTGCCCAGGGTCTCCCATAAACTGTGAGTAACCAAGAGCAACCCTAGTTTGCCTATTAACCGTGACCTCACAATCACAATACCCTTCAGGGCTGCGTGCTGCACTGTAATCATACTGACCCAGAGAATTTAACATTAACAGGTCAGAGAAGTTAACAGGTCAGTTTTACGGCAAAAGAAACACTATAAAAACAAAACCTATAACCCCCCCAAGATTACTACATTTGGATTTCATATATACAGTAATATTAAATGTTACCATTAGAAAGTAAGATATCAAGGGGAAAAAAAAAATCCTCATATGGCTATGTGGACAGAAAAATAAAAAATAAAAAAGTAATGGCCCCGGGAAAAATGGAAAGTTGCCTACACACATTTTTACTACATCCCAAGTGTAGTGTGAGGGGAAATGCCCCCTGCACGGAATAAATAGCACACAGACACACAAGGCATCATTTTCGAGTGGACTACTTTAGTTTCACTTTAGGGTAATAGCTGGCAGGCGCAAACCCACGACTAGAGATGAGCAAAGAGACTTCGGACTCTACATCTGATGTCACTTCACAAAATTTTTTGTTATAATATGGTACGGAGATTCGGGTCCGTACAATGTTAGAATGTATGAGCGCTGATGAGCCAAAGTTAGTTATTCACTGTAATAATCAATTACTGAAGTTATTCAACGAAGTCTCTTGCAACTTCGTGAATAACTTTGGCTCATCAGCACTCATACATTCTAAGGCCTCATGCACACGACCGTTGTGTATCCGTGGCCATTGTGCTGTTTTCAGTTTTTTTTTTTGCGGACTCATTGACTTTCAATGGGTCCGTGGAAAAAAAAAAAAATCGGAAAATGCACCGTTTTGCAGCCGCATCCGGGATCCGTGTATCCTGTCCGTCCAAAAAATAGGACCTGTCCTATTTTTTTGACGGACAACGGTTCACGGACCCATTCAAGTTAATGGGTCCGTGAAAAAACACGGATGCACACAAGATTGGCATCCGTGTCCGTGAACCGTGGCCGTAGGTTACTTTCATACAGACGGATCCGAAGATCCGACTGCATAAAAGCTTTTTCAGATCTAAGTTTTCACTTCGTGAAAACTCATATCCGACAGTATATTCTAACACAGAGGCGTTCCCATGGTGATGGGGACGCTTCTAGTCAGAATACACTACAAACTGTGTACAATACTGCCCCCTGCTGCCTGGCAGCACCCGATCTCTTACAGGGGGCTGTGATCCGTACAACTAACTCCTCAGGTGCCGCACCTGAAGGGGTTAATTTTAGACCCCTCTCTCCCCAGTTTAAATTTCATTGGTGGCCAGTGCCGCCCCCCTTCCTCCCTCTATTGTAATAATTTGTTGGTGGCACAGTGTGTGCCCCCCCTTCCTCCCTCTATTGTGATAATTTGTTGGTGGCACAGTGTGCGCCCCCCCCCATCGGCCCCCCCTCCCTCTATAGCATTAACAACATTGGTGGCAGTGTGCGGCCTCCCATCTCCCCCCCCCCCCCCCGTGTCTGTGTCCGGCCGGGAGCTCCACCTACTGGTAAGTGACAGGTCTGTGCGGCGCATTGCTAAATGAACTGTCACTTACCAGTAGGAGGAGCTCCCAGCCGGACACAGACATCGCAGCAGCCAGCAGGTAAGTATGATGCTTCTACCATTGTACTATTGCCAAGTAACCATGGCAACCAGGGCTGCAGTAGCGTCCTGGTTGCCATGGTTACCGATCGGAGCCCCAGCGATTAAACTGGGACTCCGATCAGAACTCCGCTGCCACCAATGATCGGGGGGAGATGGGAGGCCGCACACTGGCCACCAATGTTGTTAATGCTGAATTATTACAATAGAGGGAGGAAGGGGGGGGGCGCACACTGTGCCACCAACAAATTATTACAATAGAGGGAGGAAGGGGGGGCGGGGGGGGGGTGCACGCTGTGCCACCAACAAATTATTACAATAGAGGGAGGAAGGGGGGGGCGCGGGGGGCCGCACACTGTGCCACCAACCTATTACAATAGAGGGAGGGGGGCCGCACTGGCCACCAATGATATTCAAACTGGGGGGGGGGGGTCTGCCTCCTGCTGCCTGGTAGCCCTGATCTCTTACAGGGGGATATGATACGTACAATTAACCCCTTCAGGTGCGTCACCTGAGGGGTTAATTGTGCTAATCACTGCCTCCAGTAAGAGATCGGGTGCTGCCAGGCAGCAGGGGGCAGCCATGTACACAGTTTGTAGTATATTCTAACTAGAAGCGTCCCCATCACCATGGGAACGCCTCTGTGTTAGAATATACTGTCGGATATGAGTTTTCACGATGTTCCTCATATCCGACAGTATATTCTAACATAGAGGCGTTCCCATGGTGATGGGGACGCTTCAAGTTAAAATATACCATCGGATTGGAGAAAACTCCGATCAGATGGTATAAAGGGACTCCAGACTTTACATTGAAAGTCAATGGGGGACGGATCCGTTTGAAATGGCACCATATTGTGTCAACGTCAAACGGATCCGTCCCCATTGACTTGCATTGTAATTCAGGACGGATCCGTTTGGCTCCGCACGGCCAGGCGGACACCAAAACTACATTTTTTTCATGTCCGTGGATCCTCCAAAAATCAAGGAAGACCCACGGACAAAAAAACGGTCACGGATCACGGACCAACGGAACCCCGTTTTGCGGACAGTGAAAAAATACTGTCGTGTGCATGAGGCCTTACACTGTATGGAGACGGATCTCCGTACAGTATTATAACAAATTTTTTAGCAAAGCGGCTTCGGATGTAGCATCTAAAGCTCGCTTCGCTCATCTCTATCCATGACCAATGTAGTTACAAATTGTAAGACTTTTATTAAGTATTTTCACATGGACAACACGTTTCGGGGTTCTCAGGACCCCTTTTTCTAGTTGGTTTAAAACTAAAAGAACAGAGATATATATTGTACAAGTGGGTTAAACACACCTTGCTAGCTGGCGCTAGCGGTAGGCAAGCCTAAAAGGGATAATACTATTTTGAAAATGATAACGATGAAAATGAAATTATGAAAAGAGAAGGTGTAGCAGCACTTACAGTCACTCAGTCTCTGAGTTCATTCACATTGCTTGATAAAGACTATTGGTAGTCGAGACTTTTTGGTGAATAAACTTGCATAATTAGAAGAACACACTGGTTTAGAGGAAACTGGCTTTGTTGCCCATAGCAACCAATTAGATTGAAATAGAAAAGGTGCAATCTGATTGATTGCTATGGGCAACTAAGCCAGTGTGCCCCACTGAGTGCTGTTGTATTATTCACCTGAAATAAAAAAAAATGAAAAATGTATTGTCCATGTGAAAATACTTAATAAAAGGCCTTACCGTTTGTAACTACATTGGTCGCAGATTTGCGCCAGCCATCACCCTATAGTGAGACTAAAGTAGCCCACCCGACCTCTGCTCCGGCACTCTAAGGGCTCTTTCACACCTGCGTTCTTTTCTTCCGGCATAGAGTTCCGTCCTCGGGGCTCTATGCCGGAAGAATCCTGATCAGTTTTATCCTAATGCATTCTGAATGGAGTGAAATCCGTTCAGGATGCATCAGGATGTCTTCAGTTCAGGACCGGAACGTTTTTTGGCCGGAGAAAATACTGCAGCATGCTGCGCTTTTTGCTCCGGCCAAAAATCCTGAAGACTTGCCGCAAGGCCGGATCCGGAATTAATGCCCATTGAAAGGAAGGCATTTATCCGGCCTTGAGCTAAACGTCATTTCGGTGCATTGCCGGATCCGACGTTTAGCTTTTTCTGAATGGTTACCATGGCTGCCGGGACGCTAAAGTCCTGGCAGCCATGGTAAAGTGTAGCGGGGAGCGGGGGAGCAGCATACTTACCGTCCGTGCGGCTTCCAGGCGCTCCAGAGTGACGTCAGGGCGCCCCAGGCGCATGGATGACGTGATCGCAGGGCACGTCATCCATGCGCATGGGGCACTCTGACGTCACTCTGGAGCGCCCCGGGAGCCGCGCGGACTGTAAGTATACCGCTCCCCCGCTCCCCACTCCTACTATGGCAACCAGGGCTTTAATAGCGTCCTGGCTGCCATAGTAACACTGAACGCATTTTGAATGCTTTCAGTTCACTTGCTTTCAGTTCACTTGCGTTTTTCCGGATCCGGCGTGTAATTCCGGCAAGTGGAGTACACGCCAGATCCGGACAACGCAAGTGTGAAAGAGGCCTAAGCTTTCACAATGCAAACAGGTGAGCATAATATACCCCTTGAGGGACCATGTATTGTTACTTATAAGAGCCTCTTCTCTTTGTTTTTTTTTGTTTTTTACTAACAGGAAAACTTTCTTATTTGCTCATAGCAACCAATCAGAGCTCATCTGTCATTTTTTTCAGAACACTTAATGAAATGAAAGGTGAGCTCTGATTAGTTGCAAGACAGCTTTCCTGTTAGACAGTTTTGATAAGAGGCCCACAGTTCATATAACAAAGACCAAACCATCTATGAGGGTAGAAACATTACTGCTTTATACTAGAAAAAGTACCCAATGCTGCTCGAGTATGAAATGTTCGTCTGTTTGTGTGTTTTTTAGACATTCGTTAATTTCAATGGAAAGTAGCACTTTCTTCTTTTTAGGCTACATGCACAAGAAGGTTGTTTGTTACCGTGTCAGTTCTTTTTTTTTTTTTTGCAGATAGGATGCAGACCCATTCATTTCAATGGGTCAGCGAAAAACGGACAGCATCAGTGCTGAATACCCCTTTGACATGAATGGGAAGCAGGAAGCAGTTCCATGTAAGTCATGGATGTCAAACTCATGGCCCTCCAAAAACTACAACTCCCATCATTCCTTGATAGCTGTAGTATGCCCAGGCATGATGGGAGTTGTAGTTTTGCAACAGCTGGAGGGCCACGAGTTTGACATCCCTGATGCAAGTCCATTTGGTGCAGATCTGCTTCAAATCTTTTCAGCTTTGTATTGAAGTGACACCCACTGATTAAAAAAACAAAAAAACAACTAAATTTAGATATTTTTTTTTTTTTTTAAAGGGAACCTGTCACCGGGATTTTGTGCATAGAGCTGAGGACATGGGTTGCTAGATGGCCGCTAGCACATCCGCAATACCCAGTCCCCATAGCCTCTGTGTGCTTTTGATGTGTAATAAAAAAAGATTTGATACATATGCAAATTAACCCGAGATGAGTCCTGTCCCTGACTCATCTCAGAGACAGGACTCATCTCAGGTTAATTTGCATATGTATCAAATCGTTTTTTTTTTACGCAATAAAAGCACACAGAGCTATGGGGACTCGGTTTTGCAGATGTGCTAGCGGCCATCTAGCAGCCCATGTCCTCAGATGTATACACAAAATCCAGGTGACAGGTTCCCTTTAAGCGCGTTTTTCAAAATCAGTCCTGCGAGTTGGCCCTTATTCTGTATCAGGCATGGTGGTTTCCTTAACACATTTAGGCCTCTTGCACACGACCGTATGATTTTGCGGTCCGCCAAAAAATGGATCTGCAAAAAATACAGATGACATCCTTGTGCATTTCCTATTTTTATTTTGCTGAACGGAACAACTGGCCCCTAATAGAACAGTACTATCCTTGTTCGTAATGCAGACAATAATAGGACATGTTCTATTTTTTTTTTGCGGAACGGAAATATGGAAATATGAAAAACGGAATGCACACGGAGTACTTTCCTTTTTTTTTTTCGGACCCATTGAAATAAATGGTTAAAAAAAAAAAAACGGAACGTAAACTGAATGAAAATACGTTTGTGTGCAAGAGGCCTTACACTTACTCATTTAGGCCTCATGCACACAAACTTATATTTTTTTGCGGACTGTATACAGAACCATTAATTTCAATAGGTCAGCAAAAAAATAAAATAAATTATAATTATATAATAGAACATGTCCTATTGTCCGCATTACAGACAAGGAGAATACTGTTCTATTAGGGGCAGCTGTTCCATTCCGCAAAATTAGGAATGCACACAGACGTCATCCTTTTTTTTCTTTGCAGATCTGTGTTTTGTGGATCGCAAAATACATACGGTCGTGTGCATGAGGCCTTAGGCTCAGGCCTTGGTTACCAGTAGGGTAGATTTATCAAAACTGGTGTAAAAGGAAAACATTGTTGCCCATAGCAACCAATCAGATTCTACTTTTAATTTTCCAAAGGAGCACTGGAGAATGAAAGGTGGAATCTGATTGGTTGCTATGGGCAACTAAGCCAGTTTTCCTCTAAACCAGTTTTGATAAATGCCCCCCAGTGTTCTTCTAATTATGCAAGTTTATTCACCAAAAAGATGCAACGTTTCAACTACCAATAGTCTTTATCAAGCAATGTGAATGTACTCAGAGACTCCCCTTCTCTTTTCGTAATTTCATTTTCAAAACAGTATTATCCTTTTTTTAGGCTTGCCTACCCCTAGGTGAGTTTAACCCACTTATACGTAATATATATATTCTTTGATATTTTTGTTTTAAACCATCTTAGACTAGAAAAAGGGGTAACAGATTTCCCCCTTAATGCATGACCATTACATTTTTAGAGGCCTTTCCTAGGCCCATTGTGCTCATTAACCCAGGGTATCTCCTGCAGATGTCCCACATCCACTTAGGCTCCCAGGGCTTGAGGCACAAGCCGAGGTGGGCAATCCTCTTACCGCCACCCACGTGCGGATCTCCATATTAGATCTTCCAGCCAAGCGCGGTCTGTCTCTAGCACGTCACGGACTCTGCTCTCAGTGTAACACCTATGTGGGAAGACTCAACTCCAGCCACACTATTTCAAACCTATGGCTGCCTCTGCAGTATCAGTCTCATACTGCTTATGTGCAAAGAAAGACATGGGGGTTAGTCAGCACATCCCAATGCGCAGGTGCACGTCGCCACGGCTGATTTTAATTAGAGCAAGTATAAAGCTGTAGCCTGCCCTCCCTGCAGTTATTGGAGGCCATTTGGCACCAGTAGAGGTAAAATACAGAGTGGGCACAGCATGCATGTGGGACCTGAATTTACTGGAGGCCATTAATACAGGGTGGGCCCAGCATGCATGTGGAACCTGCCTTCCCTGAATTTAATGGAGGCCTGTATGGCATCAGTGGAGGTAGTATTTAGTGAAGGTTCCCGTCCTAAAGAGATCACCTTGTTGTTGACGGAGAGGCACAAGTAATTTTGTCCAAAATGTATTTGCCATTTATAACGTAGCATTAACTGTTCCAGTAGCCAGCTTCACCCCTGGAACCTGAGGCATGGAGAGTGCAGGACTGCACCAGTGTTGCAGAAAAAGTGAAAAGGTCCAACCTCTGGTAATGGTAAAAGCATCCAATATGTATCCTGTTATCTTTAAAATCAGCCACATACAGGACAGTGTGCTCTCTTTATACCCTTTGGGCGCAATCACATGAGCGTAGTGTTTTGTGGATCTGCAAAACATCGATTCCGGCCATGTGCGTTCTGTAATTTGCGGAACGCACATCGCTGCATCTATAATAGAAAATGCCTATAATATAAAATCTATTTTTTGTGGGGCCGCAGAATGGAACCGCGGAGAGCACACGGTGTGCCGTCAGCATCTTTTCTGGCCCCGTTGAAATGAACGGATTGCGGAACAGATGGGGACTCCTTCAAATTGCCGTCTGAATGAGCCAGTTTCACTGCTTGCAGCGTTATTCTGTCCGCGATGGGGGCACAACGAAACGGAACGGAATGCATTCTGGTGCATTCCGTGTCGTTCAGTTTTGTCCCCATTGACAATGAATGGGGACAAAACGGAAGCGTTTTCCCCTGCTATTGAGATCCTATGACAGATCTCAATAGCGGAAAGGGAAAACGCAGATGTGAAAGTAGCTCTCCGCATTGTGGTGAGGCGCAAGACGGATCCGTCCTGACTCGCAATGTAAGTCAATGGGGAGGGATTAGTTTTCTCTGACACAATAGAAAACGGATCCGTCCTCCATTGACTTTCAATGGTGTTCATGATGCATCCGTCTTGGCTATTTTAAAGATAAAACAACCAAATCCGTTCAAAATGGATGCAGACAGTTGCATTATCATAACAGAAGCGTTTTTGCTGATCCATGACTCATCTAGCAAAAACGCTAGTGTGAAAGTAGCCTTTAGGCTTCATGCACACGGCCGTGTTCCACGGCCGAGAGCGGTCCGTAATAACCCGTCCGGGATTCCTGTTAACAGCAAGGAACGCACGGCTTGTTTGGTTGCTATGACGCCGTGCGCTTCATGCCGCCGCTGCACTACAGTAACACACTCGTATAGATCATACGAGTGTATCACTGTAGTGCAGCGGCGGCATGAAGCGCACGGCGTCACAGCAACCAAACAAGCCGTGCGTTCCTTGCTGTCAACAGGAATCCAGGCCGGCATACCACGGACCAATCACGGCCGCGGAACACGGCCGTGTGCATTCGGCCTTAGTCATAGAATAGTGAGACAATCAAAAACAGCCAAACGTAAGGGTACTTTCACACTTGCGGTCAGAGGATTCCGGCAGGAAGTTCCATCACCGGACGCAAACGGATGCATTTGTCAGATGGATCCAGATGCGTATCCGTCTGACAAATGCATTGCAATACCGGATCCGTCTTTCCGGTTGTCATCAGGAAAAATGGATCCGGTATTTATCTTTTTCACATTTTTAAAGGTCCGCACATGCGCAGGCCGCAAAACCGGATCGGCTTTTCCAGAACACTTGGGGCCGGATCCGGCATTAATGCATTTCAATTGAAAATGTTACCGGATTCGGCATTCCAGCAAGTGTTCAGGATTTTTGTCAGGAGAGAAAGCTGCAGCATACTGCGGTATTTTCTCCGTCCAAAAAACGTAAGAGGGACTGAACTGATGCATCCTGAACGGAATGCTCTCCATTCAGAATGCATTAGGAAAAAAATGATCAGTTTTTTTTTCCGGTTTTGAGCCCCTAGGATGGAACTCAATACCGGAAAAGAAAAACGCTAGTGTGAGAGTACCCTATATAACAACCATAGTGGGAGGGGAACAGCCAAACCTCATGTGTGCACATTGAAGAGAATGAATTCCCAGTTTAGGCTACTTTCACACTTGCGGCAGTGTGATCCGGCGGGAAGTTCCGTCGTCGGTTTGTATGTGACTGAAAGCATTTGTGAGACTGATCCAGATGCGGATCCGTCTCACAAATGCATTGCAAGAACGGATCCGTCTCTCCACTTGTTATGCGGACAGACGGATCCGTCTTGTACCTTTTTTTTTTTTTCCACATTTTTACCGGTCTGCGCAGGCACTAATACATTCCTAGGGGGAAATTGCCAGATCTGGCATTCAGGCAAGTCTTCAGTTTTTTTGGCCGGAGATAAAATTGCAGCGTGCTACTGTTTTATCTTTTGCCTGATCAGTCAAAACGACTGAACTGAAGACATCCTGATGCAAACTGAACGGATTACTCTCCATTCAGAATGCATGGGGATATACCTGATCCGTTCTTTTCCGGCATTGAGCCCCTGTGACGGAACTCTATGCCGGAAAAGATAATTGCTAGTGTGAGAGTACCTAACCCCTCTGCTGACATTCAGTGTAGCAAGTGCAAGTAAATACCTTGACATATAAATATATAATGAAAACAAAGTTATACAATGTTGCAATAAAAAATACAGCCAATAATGCAAAATCAGATCTTGCTTCCTGTTCAGACCATGGGGGACGCAGGAATTGAGTTTAAACATTCAAATCGCCTCTCGGATTAATAATTTCCTTTGCAGGTCCCCCGCCTCTTTCTGACAATGTCACTTTTTCTGTACCTTGTACCAGTACATGGGTACCATCACCATTGTGCTGGTGCAGAGACTGCTGAAATGTGACGCAGGGTATTTTTCTTTTCATCTCTAAGGTCCCTTTCACATGAGCGTGATTTCCCGCATGGGTGCAATGCGTGACGTGAACGCATAGCACCCTCACTGAATCCTGACCCATTCATTTCAATGGGTCTGTGCACATGAGTGTTGTTTTTTACGCATCAGTTCTGCGTTGCGTAAAAATCGCAGCATGTTCTATATTCTAAAACGCATTGCATCTGCATGCAGGTGCGGGTGCGATGCGTTTTTCACTGATGGATGCTAAGAGATGTTGTTTGCAAACAACTGAACGCAATCTCAGACAAAATTGACTGAACTTGCTTGCAAAATGGTGCGAGTTTCACTGAACGCATCCTGAGCCAATCCGTCACGCCTATGTGAACCCAGCCTAATAGTGTCAGACAAGTATTCCCTGAGGCTACATGCACACGAACATTGTTTGTTTCCGTGTCTGTTCCGTTTTTTTTTTTTTTTTTGCGGATAGGATGCGGACCCATTCATGCGGATCTGCAAATTTCGGATCGTGTGCATGTAGCCTGAGTCTGATTTTTAAAGGGCCAGCAGTGCAGCCCACACCATGGGACTGGCACATTTTGCAGGTAGATACAGGTACCGATACACAGCGTGTTACAGTTAATGTATTGTTTATTTGTGAACTTCCGATTGTTTGAACAGGAAACAAAATATTTGGGCACATAAGTAACAGAACAACGAGTACATACAGTATATTGTGACCCCATGTGTAGGTGCCCTTGTATCCATGTTTTAGTAGTCAAAGTGCTCCTGTCCCTGAACAAACTGGGTGACAAAATATAATCAATCGTGCTCTCACGTCTGGCAACACAGCGAACACCTTCCCCACTACCGCTGCAAATCCTGAATCAAAATGAAGTATCGACAGGTGCTTCCTGATAATCTGACATATTTTATTATATTGCAAACTATATGGGGTTGAAAAAAAACACTGTATTGTTGTCAGAAAATGATCTTGTGTTTTTATCATCAGCAAACTAGTTCCGTCTTTGTGTTTAACTACCTCTAGAGCCCTGTTCACACACCAATCAGGATATTTCTGCCTTTTCAACCTTTGCATAAGGCCGCCATCCTGATTGAAGATCTCGCACGAAATTCAATGCGTGGTGACATATGATTTTGCTCTAGATCTTCAATCAAGATGACGGCGACCGGCCCATTGCGAGCAAATGGATGAGGTAAGTATGATTTAATTTCCTTTTTTTCAACTTTTTACATTGTAATATTACTGTCAGATGCCGCGATCAGCTATGAACGTGGCATCTGAGGGGTACTTACAAAGAAATGCGTTTCATGATGGAGTAATTCGTCACAAAGCGAATTTTTTTGTTTTCTATCGAATTTTGGAATACTTCGCTCATCTCTAGTAGCAACTCTAGCACTGTAGTGAGCCATCAAAGGGATTAGTGTGAGAAAATAAATATTCATGCTCCCAAAAACACATAAAAATATTTGCCAGTGACGGTGACACTTTCGCTCCCATTAAAGCACCTGATATCTGTAAATAATAGAAATCAAAAAACATAAAATAATTGTGTGAGCAGGTAGACTGGGAAATCACATAAAACCTTAGCATAATCACTGAAAACTGAACGGAACCACTGTAACGCAATTATGGCCTGATGTGTGATGTAGGGCTGAAACGATTACTCAATTGAATTGAGTAATGCGACACAAAATACATTTGTGTCATGTGACCACGGAGCAGAAGTGAAGCGCTTGCTATTACCGCTCCGTAGTCACCTGCCGGCACTGCGCTGCACTGTACTATATCCTGACACGTCGTCAGTTCATAGTGCACATAAGCGCGCACTATGACCCGTAGCTGTGTGACGTCAAGACTAGAGTGCAGCGCGCGGAGAAGAAGATGGAGAAGCTGTGGTGCGGCGCCCCTACAGGAAAGGTAAGTACTGGCGCTGGGGTCATGGCTAGAAGGGGCAGATGGTGGCACTGAGGGGCAGCTGATGGTACTAGGGGGGAAGATGATGGCACTGGGGTTTAAAGATATTTCAAGATGGATAAGGGGGGTCAGCAGATAGCTTTTTGTATTTGGACTAGTCTGGACTGAGGTCACTGTTAAGAGTGTGGGGTACTGTAGAGGTCACTGTTAATGGGGTGGGCCCCTGAGGAGGTCACTGTCAAGGGAAACTCACTGTTAAAGGGGTGGGCTGCTGTGAAGGTCAAAGTTAAGGGGATGGGCTGCTGTGGAGGTCCCATTTTAAAGTGGTGGGGCACTGTGGGGGGGGGGGCCAGTGTTAAGGGGTGGGAGAATGTAGTTCTAGGTGCTGTAGAGGTCACTGTTATGGGGGATACTGTTATCTTTTAACGACACACACACAAACATTAACTGAAATAGATAAAATATCACTGTGCAAAGCCGGTTCCTTCTGCTAGTTACTGAATAACTTGGAGTGTTTTTCACCTAGAACTGCGGCGTAAATTAAGAATGCCTGTTTCCAGTTGAAAAACAATTTGTGTGCATTTCTTTTCTTCCTCCTTTTTTCCATATTTATCACTTTTCATTACTTCCTCTGAGGAAGGAAGCAAATAAAAAATATCCACGTATTCCTTTTTCCAATTTTTTTTTCTTTCATTGTCGATTTTAAATGATATCCAAGGGGGGAAATGTGGCATATCATTGCCTCTTTGATACAATTTTCTTTTATACCTATACTGATTTCCAGGATAGGTATGTTATTAAATACGTTAGTATTGGTGACATAGTGTCACGGATGAGGTATAGGAGGAAATGCCAAACTAACCACTAGGAGGGAAAGGGAAAGCCACTAGGCCTCAACGCTATGGAAAGGAAAAGGTCACCTCCTAGTAACCCTACTCCTGGCCCTGACTCCTAACCGTATGGGCACCTCTTGAAGGTAGAAATGCCATACCCTGGAACCTGGATCCCTGGAGACCCTAGAGATCCCTAAGAATATTGTCAGGGCTGAGGCAACCCGTTTTTTACCCGATGAAGGAACAGGCTTCTCCCTGAGGTCCAGTAACAAAAGGCAAGGAAGGGAAAACAAAACACAAACAGACGCGACACTTAACTTCTGTAGTGATGGAAGAGAAGGAACACCAGAGATGACCTCACACCAGCTCTGCCAAACCCAAATTAAGCTATCTACCGCACAGTCAGCAGGGTGGGGCAACACTAAATAGGGTAGAATAATGAGTACTAAGCTACACCTGAAACAGGGGATGAGGTCACAAACAAACACTGAATAAAGAGTAATCAAAAAGGAGATTCCTCCATGCTCCGCCAGTCTCCTTGACATCTGTCACAGAAGGGACCGTGACAGTACCCCCTTCTACGGGTGACCGTCGGGTACCCAGGACTGACCTTATCAGGATGAGCTCTGTGAAAGGCCTTCACAAGACGATTAGCAGTAACATCGTCCACTGAAACCCACCTCCTCTCCTCTGGTCCGTGCCTTTTCTAGTGGACGAGATACTGGAGGGATCTACGGAGAACTCGGGAGTCCACAATACTACTGATCTAAAATTCTAAATTGCCGTCGACTATGACAGGAGTGGGAGGCAAGGAGGACGGCTCAACAGGTTCGACACAATTTTTCAACAACGATTTATGAAATATGTTATGAATTTTCAAAGCCTGAGGAAGTTCAAGACGGAAGGCTACAGGGCTAACAATGGCAATGATCTTATATGGACCAATAAATCTTGGGCCCAACTTCCAAGAAGGTACCTTAAGCTTAATGTTTCTTGTGGACCGCCACACAATCACCCACTCTCAGGTCCGGACCAGTCATACGTGAATTTTCCTCCAAATAGAAGACAAAGAGGAAAATCTTTCCTCCTCAGGAATACCAGAAGTTTGGGAACCAGAAAATGTGCCAAACTGCTGATGGAACCCATATGCCCAAAGAATCTGCGACTTATCAGTGGACAAATGAGACCAAGATCAACTTGTACCAGAGTGATGGGAAGAGAAGATTCTGTAGAAGGAAAGGCACTGCTCATGATCCTAAGAATATCACCTAATCAGTGAAGCATGGTGGTGGTAGTGTCATGGCGTGGGCATGTATGGCTGCCAATGGAACTGGTTCTCTTGTATTTATTGATGACGTAACTGCTGACAAAAGCAGCAGGATGAATTCTGAAGTGTTTTGGGCAATATTATCTGCTCATATTCAGCCAAATGCTTCAAAACTCATTGGACAGCGCTTCACAGTTCAGATGGACAATGACCCAAAGCCTACTGCAAAAGCAACCAAAGAGTTTTTTAAGGGAAAGGAGTGGAATGTTATGCAATGGCCAAGTCAATCACCTGACCTCGATTGAGCATACATTTCACTTGCTGAAGACAAAACTGAAGGAAAAATGCCCCAAGAACAAGCAGGAACTGAAGACAGTTGCAGTAGAGGCCTGGCAGAGCATCACCAGGGATGAAATCCAGCGTCTGGTGATGTCTATGCGTTCCAGACTTCAGGTTGCAACCAAGTATTAAAAAGTGAAAGTTTGATTTATGATTAGTATTATGTCCCATTACTTTTGGTCTCTTAAGTGGGAGGCACATATGCAAACTGCTGTAATTCCTACACCGTTCACCTGATTTGGACGTAAATACCCTCAAATTAAAGCTGACAGTCTGCAGTTAAAGCACATCCTGTTTGTTTCATTTCAAATCCATTGTAGTGGTGTATAGAGCCAAACATGTTATTGTGTCAATGTCCCAATATTTATGGACCTGACTGTAGTTTCACAATGTTATCAATGAACACCTGTGCAAGAATTTTGGCATTAGGTAGAGCAGATAATGCTATAAAATGCAGCATCTTACTAAAACGATCAACTACCACCAGAATCGCGTTTCTTTTCCCTGCAGAATTCAGTAAATCCGTGATAAAATCCATTGACAAATGAGTCCAAGGTCTGGACAGGATGGGTAACGGAAGAAAGGATCCAGAAGGCAGAGTATGTGCCACCTTAGCACGAGCACAGATACAACAGGTTGACACATAGTCCTTAACACACTTACGCAGCCCCGGCCACCAAAATCTACGAGAGATGAGATCAACAGTGGATCTGCTCACAGGGTATCCAGCAAGCACCGTACAGTGATGTTCCTCGAACACCTTGTGAACAAACAATTTCCCCGGAGGACAAGAGTCTGGTGCATCCTCCTGGGCCTCTAACACCTTTACCTCAAGATCAGGATATAGGGTGGAAATTACTACCCCTTCAAACAAAATAGGACTATGATCTTTAGATTAACCCCCCCCCCAGGAAAGCTGTATAACAAAGCATCCGCCTTGATGTTCCTAACCCCAAGGCGGTAAGTGACAATGAAGTTAAATCTGGTGAAAAACAACCATCTGGCCTGCCTTGGGTTCAGTCGTTTAGCCGACTCCAAGTAAGCCAGATTCTTATGATCAGTAATCACTGTAATATGATGAATTGCTCTTTCTAACCAATGACGCCATTCCTCAAAAGCCAACGTAATGGCCAGCAATTCTCTATTACCCACATCATATTTTCTTTCAGTAGTCGAGTTTTTTTGGAGAAAAAAGCACATGGGCGCCATTTACTAGGTGAAGGACCCTGCGACAAAACTGCTCCCAGCCCTACCTCGGACGCGTCAACCTCTACAATGAATGGCTGTGACACGTCCGGTTGCACCAGAATAGGGGCTGAGGCTAAACATTCCTTCACTGCAGAAAAGGCTTGTTATGCCGCATCAGACCAAACAGCGACATCGGCATCTTTCCCAGTCATGTCTGTTAAAGGTTTAACCACAGTCGAATAGTTCAAGATGAATTTACGGTGGTAGTTGGCGAAACCCAAAAACCGCATAAGCGCTTTCAGATTTTCAGGTCAATCCCAGTCCAACACAACAGACTTTTCTCGGGATCCATATGAAAACCTGAGGATAAAAGCAGGTAAGGCCTCTTTCACACTTGCGTTGTCCGGATCCGGCGTGTACTCCACTTGCCGGAATTACACGCCGGATCCGGAAAAACGCAAGTGTACTGAAAGCATTTGAAGACGGATCCGTCTTCAAAATGCTTTCAGTGTTACTATGGCACCCAGGACGCTATTAAAGTCCTGGTTGCCATAGTAGTAGTGGGGAGCGGGGGAGCAGCATACTTACCATCCGCGCGGCTCCCGGGGCGCTCCAGAGTGACGTCAGAGCGCCCCATGCGCATGGATGACGTGTCCATGTGATCACGTGATCCATGCGCTTGGGGCGCCCTGACGTCACTCTGGAGCGCCCCGGGAGCCGCACGGATGGTAAGTATGCTGCTCCCCGCTCCCCACGGCACTTTACCATGGCTGCCAGGACTTTAGCGTCCCGGCAGCCATGGTAACCATTGAGAAAAAGCTAAACGTCGCATCCGGCAATGCGCCGAAACGACGTTTAGCTTAAGGCCGGATCCGGATCAATGCCTTTCAATGGGCATTCATTCCGGATCCGGCCTTGCGGCAAGTGTTCCGGATTTTTGGCCAGAGCCACATCCTGGTGCATCCTGAAGGACGGACTGTCCATTCAGAATGCATTAGGAAAATCCTAATCAGTATTCTTCCGGCATAGAGCCCCGACGACGGAACTCTATGCCGGAAGACTATAACGCAGATGTGAAAGAGCCCTAACCCAGGAATTGCACTTCCTGAACTGCAAATACACACTTTTCCATCTTGGCATACAACTTATTCTCCCTTAGGAACTGTAACACCTGTCTCATATGATCCTAATGAGTCTCCATGTCTGGAGAATAAATTAGTATGCCTTCCATATATACAACAACAAACCTCCCCACCAGATGATGAAAGATGTCATTGACAAAGTTTTGAAAAACTGCTGGAGCATTGGTTAACCCAAAGGGCATGACCAGATTCTCAAAATGACCCTCAGGGGTATTAAAAGCCATCTTCCATTCATCTTACCAGATGTTAGGAGATCAAGGAGACTGGCAGAGCATGGAGGAATCTAACAGCCTCTTTGATTACTCTTTATTCAGTGTTTGTTTGTGACTTTACCCTATTTAGTGTTGCCCCACCCTTCTGATTGTGTGGTAGATAGCTTCATTTGGGTTTGGCAGAGCTGGTGTGAGGTCGTCTCTGGTGTTCCTGCTTTTTTATCACTACAGAAGTTAAATGTCACGTTTGTTTGTGTTTTGTTTTCCCTTTCTTGCTTTTGTTACTAGGCCTCAGGGAGACGCCAGTTCCTTCATCGGGGAAGGAATGGGTTGCCTCAGCCCTGACAATATTCTTGGGGATCTCTAGGGTCTCCAGGGTCCCAGGTTCCAGGGTATGGGCATTTCTACCTTTTAAAGGGGTGCCCATACGGTTAGGAGTCAAGACCAGGAATAGGGTTACTAGGAGGTGACCTTTTACTTTCCCTAGCATTGAGGCCTAGTGGCTTTCCCTTTCCCTCCTGATTGTTAGTTTGGTGTTTCCTCCTATACCTAATCTGTGACAGAGTCCTCTTCCTTATGTTGTTTATCTTCTTGCTAGGCTGTCTTTTCTCTTCTTTTCACTCCTTCTCTTTACTGATGACAGCAGTGGCGCATAGACGATCTGGTCCTGGCTGTTCCTCTTCCTGGTAAGACTATTTGACTATTTCCTGCATCGTCAATGCGTATGAGCGCACCAGTGACTTTCATTAAATCAATCATCTCCGTGCTCGCACTCTTCCCTGTGCAGCAGACTGAATTAGAAGATCCTGCCAATGCATCTTCATGTTACGGATCTTCAGATAAGCACTTATTTAGCCATTCTTTGCCCCATAAGCTTCTGCCTTGTAGAGAAGTTGTTTAAGAAGTTCCTCCATTGATAGACCGGTAGTTGGACTGTCTTCTTTGAAAGATACGTGAATGCGCACTGACCATTTTATTTATTTTTTTCCTTCTCTCATCTGTTAGGCTGTCCACCAATCCAAATAGAAGATGTTCCATCTCATGCCAACACTAGAAATTTCCAGTTGGATCAAGACACCTAGTACCAGGTAATATCAATAACTTTATTTAATATACCCATGATGAAATGCAATAAATGGAACTTTGCCACCATGTGTTCCCTTCATTGCATTTTGCCATGAATTGGTTCCTGACAGGATGTTGATTGTAGTGAGACCCAGGACCTGCGGAAGCAGCCGTGGAGTGATGGGGCAGGAACCCAGCAGTGGGGACCAGGCAAGTATGATTATTACCGCAGCTCTGGCCACTCTGGGAGGTCTGTTAAAAAAGTTTGAAGTTGCACAATGAAAAGGCTTTAAAGGTGTTCTCCGCTTTTGCTATTTTGATGACCTATCCTCAGGTTAGGTAATCAATATCAGATTGGCAAGGCCCCGACTGCCTGCACCCCTGGCGATCAGTTGTTTGAAGAGAATAGGAGTGAGCCGTTCTATTGAAGTGAATGAGTCGGAAGAGTTGTCACTACACCTGCTCACCATTGGAATGTCGATGACGAGCAGGTAAGCAGAAAAGCGAACACAAGGTTCGTATGTGTGCTGCTTTCTCTGCAAACAGCTGATCGGCAAGGGTGCAGGCAGTCGGGGCCTTGCCAATCTGATATTGATGACCTAACCTGAGGATAGTTCATCGATATAACAAAACTGGAGAATCCATTTATTGAGCAGAAACATTTTTTCGCTTCTGTATTACAGCAGCCATACTGTTTATTTTTTTTCACTCACGTGGCTGAGGCCTTGTTTTACATGGGAGAAATATAAATTTTTGGCATTATTCATTGATATATAAAACTATGATGCAATGTATATAATTTTTTGCTGAGGAAATATGGAAAAGCAATATTTGGCTTTTTTTATTATTTTTACATCGTTCATGTTTCACGCTAAATAATTAAAGGCTATGCACATCTTTTGGGGGGCTATTATTATTATTATTATCATTATTATTATTATTATTATTATTGCATTGTACTCATTTTGAGCCAAAGATCATTTTAAACCACTGACTTTGTGCAGCCTTGAGTTTCTCTAGTAGCATATATGAATTTTCACTCCAGGCAGCTGAGATGACGGCTTCTTATTGCTGATCTATACTCATTATAGCTCAAATCTTATCTTACTGATAAGAATGTGGCTTAAAGAGAATGTGTCATAAGAAAATGACCTATTATTTAAATCGTGTTTTTATGTTTAACATATTTTTAAAGAATTGTTGATGATGTTATTTTTAATTTCCCATGTCAATATCTATATTTAAACAAAAACCATAAACTCCTGCAGTTTTCGCACTGGCCAATAATAATAGTTGCCACTTCTTGGTCAGAAAGGCCATACTGGGGCTTAAGCATAAGGAGGGGCCCACATGATTCAATTTTGGGGAGGGGACGGGGAGCCAGGGGTTAATTTTAACTGGTGTGAGGTGTGTCATTAGGGGAGGGGTTAAGGCTTTATAAGGGAGGGAAGTGTGGGGTACGGGCGCCATTTTAGGTTATACCTTCTTTAAAAGCTCCAACCCACCCTCGCTGGTTATAGAGGGTTGCTTTAGGCAAGGGCAGCATTCAGGGTATTATTACGGGGTGGTTGGTCTTATAGGTTAATTTTTTGGGTGTGTCTTATGTCGTGGCAGTTGAAGCGGTGGGAGGTCCTCGAAGCTGGTGGTATGGGATTTTACTTGAGAATAGGAGGGCCTCAATGGTGGGGCTGGACTCTCTTGGTTGGGCACTCAGTTGGTTTGGTGAGGTGTCCATCAGTTGCTGTCTCCGAGCTGGTGTTCTACAGCTGGAGGCAATGTGGATTTGCCAGGTTGTTTAGGGGTTAATACATTTTGGGGCTTCTAGGACCTCCCTTATCTGGGTTAACTTATTCAATCCGACTCTGTTTTCTGAGTTTTATTATTGTGGAAAAAAGGAATGGGGGGGGGGGGGAATAAAAGAGGAGAGGTTGGTTCAAAAGGACCTGAAGAATAACCAATAGTTTAATGATGTACAGATCACTTTACTGCAGTTATCTGTCATTCTAATCCTGCCTGTAACGATAAGGGGATATCAACTTTGTGTATAGATAAGACAGACAGGATCCACCATTCACAGTAGTTGATTGTCTCTTCTTTCCTTGTACACAGGTAGCAGAGCATGCCTAGAAAACTCTACCATAGAAGTCCATAGGGTCCCCACCAGACCATAGTGTCTATGGCCCATGAGGCTGCCATAAAGCAATTTTCTAATGCTTTGAAATTGCTGTTAAAGGGTTTCTACCACCAGAAATACTGTTATGTAGCTGACTGACAGCTATGCGCGAATGTCAGCAGTACATAACAGTATGTTTTTTACCTTTCTCCCTGCAGCTGTTTTGGTAAAAAAAAAACACTTGTATAATATGCTAATGAGCCTCTAGGTCCTAGAGGCTCATTAGCATATTATAAAAGTGCTTTTTTACCAAAACAGCTGCAGGGAGAAAGGTAAAAAACATACTGTTATGTACTGCTGACATTCGCGCATAGCTGTCAGTCAGCTACATAACAGTATTTCTGGTGGTAGAAACTCTTTAAGAACAGCTCAGGCAATATGGCCGCCCCCATAATCATGTTCAGAAAAAGAATTTAAAAAATCTACAATTAGAAAATAAAGAGATTAGAAGAAAAAGGTTGTGTGTTACTAACTGGTAATTTAGAGATAAGATTTATTAGGTGACAGGCACAAAGTGAAAGTAAAAAGTAAGATTCAAACAGCTAGAACAGAATAGCTCAATATGTTTTAATAAAGACCAATTGAAAAAATGTTTAGCCCAAAATAAGTAGGATGCAAATATAATAAAAAATTGCCCTTGATGGTGTATATAGCCTTTAAATTATTAAGGCTATTACAGTCATGTGGATACTTTATGTGTTTTTTTTAAATATTTTTTTTATTTAATGTGTGTGCAATAAAATGTATTTTATGCTAAATAACTTTTTTTTTTTTTTTCAAAGGCTTGTGATTTTAACAATTCAGCTTCAATAACAGTACCGAATAACAAACTTTATTTCACATTTGTAAAGTATTAGCATACTCCTGTAAGCTAATACTTTATATTCTGTGTCAGTATGACACTAGTCTGCCCTAACAGCAGGCTTACACAGCAGATAGGGACCTATGAAGGACTGACTATTGCTTCCCCAGCTACGATCAGGTTACTGGAAAACCTGATCCGGTATGGATTGCGTCATAATCAAGGGGTGAATCTCCTCCAACCCTGGCTGTTAAGGAGCCAGCACGAAGTACACAGGCTGTTGGTTACAGTTGGTTCTTAGTACTGGTGCACACCTGCAGCCATTTAACCCCCCCTCATCTGCAGTGACGCTAAGATGTTGCAGCAGACTGGGGACCTGCATCGCCTGCTGTCTTTTGAAGTTAATATGGCTGATGTAAAAAAGCCATCTAGTGGCAACATCTCCACACAACAGTCATCAGCATTACTTACTTTTACCTAAAAAGAAAATGAGTTAATTTTAAAGGGCATCTGTCAGTAGATTTGTGCCGATGAAACTGGCTGACCTTTTGCTTGTGCACTTGGCAGCTGAAGGCATGTGGGTTGGTCCCATGTTCAAATGTAACCACATTGCTAAGAAAAATTATGTTTTAATATATGCAAATGAGCCTCTATGAGCAATGGGGGTGTTGCCATTACCCCTAAAGGTTCTGCTCTTTTTGTAACCGCCACAACCTCTGCACTTTTATTGACAGGGCGAGGCCGGCATGATCACGTTTACACTGCCTGGCCCTGTCAATCAAAGTGCAGAGGATGCGGCAGTTGCAGAGAGAGCTGAGCCTCTAGGTGTAACGGCAATGCCCCTATTGCTCCTGGTGGTTCATTTCCATACATTTAGGGTTCATTCACACGTCCGTAGGTGTTTTGCGGATCCGCAAAACACGGACAATCGGCAATGTGCGTTCCGTTTTTCACGGACCGCACATCGCCGGCACTATATAGAAAACGCCTTTTCTGGTCCACAGTTGCGGACAAGAATAGAACATGTTCTATTTTTTTCGGGAACAGAATTGCAGATTCGGAAGTACGGATGCGGACAGCACATGGCATCCGTTCCGGGCCCATTGAAAACGAATAGGTCCACAAAATCCGGAACGGATCCGGAAAAAAATTGTGGACGTGTGAATTGACCCTTAAACTAAATTTTTCTCAGCAATATGATCACATATGAACATGGCACCAACACAGATTCCTTCAGCTGCCAAGCGTACATGCAACGGGTCAGTAAGATTCATAGGTACAACTCTGCTGATGTCCTTTGAAAGTGAGCTGCTGGCAAGACTGTGTAAATACCCCAGAGTTGAGGGTATTACTATTGTGCTCTCTAATTGCCTAATTTCATATGTTTTACATGTAATTCTATGCAACGTTATGTTGGTCTTATGTATTATGTCATTTTATCCAGCAGGGGGAGGTATTGTGTGGCAATGGCTGTCTGTAAGGCTGGTTTTACATCATGTTTTTCCCCTCCGTTTAAAGGGGTTGTGCCACACAAAATATTCTACAGTTTTCAAACCAGCACCTGGATCTGAATACTTTTCTAATTGCATGTAATTAGGAGTTTAGCATAGCCAGTGAGTTATTCAATAATTCAATAAAATATATCTGAATAGCGCCACCTGTTTGTTATTTTCTTATTTCTTTGTCCTGCTCACTGAGATGGCCGCACATGCTCAGTTTCATCCTTCAACTGCTGCCTGAGTTGTAATAGGGAGAGCATGGGCACGCCCCCTGAGCAGCAGCAGAAAATACTCTCAGCTTTTAGCTTGATAAAAATCTAGCAAAGCAATGAATGGGGACATGTATGGATCCATGTGAGGTACAGGGCTGGTTCTAGCTTTGTTAGAAAGAGACTGTCATGTGCAGTGTCCCAGGGGGGTCAGTAGTGTAGCTTTAGGTATGCTGGGCTTTGTAGTGCAGGGCAACCCACTAACCTGGGATTCACTGTCGTCTTCAATCTGGGTAGATACTGGAACAGGCAGTTCATAAATGTTCGTGACGCCAGTGTCAATTGAACGGTGACACGCCGTATAATGTTATGTAGAATAATGGAGTAACCACGTGATAGCCAACCAAAACTGGAACTTTACTGGAATTTTCAATAGTAATCAAGCATGGACGTCATTGGAAGCGCAGTTCCATTGAAGACAGTTGGTTTGCATATGAAGACAGTGGTTTTACATAAGTTACAGACAGGCCGGTTGTAGCAAGGTGGATTTCAGAGGGTTAAACACAGGAGTTGCAGTACAGGCGGCTTGCACTCTATTCCTGACTGGTCCTGAAAATATGGAACTTATTCTCCAAGGTCTGATGCCCTATCTCTGGCGTATCCTTGGGTATGTCCTCATCACGTACCTCCTCTGTTACTTTGAGTACCTCTTGCTGATTAGACTCGCCTTCTGTTTTATTCTGGGTCTTCAGGCTGTTTAACTATGCCCTTCTTGCTTCTACGAATACGGACTCAGGAGGGGAACCTTCTCCTCGGATCTGGAATCCGGTTACAGGGCTTACTCTACCCTCTCAGCACTGAGTCTAGAAACTTCTGCCTTCCTGAGCTAGGCCCTAGCCTATTTATACTGAACTGGGGGCTCCCTCTGCTGGCTGTGACAAGGATTGCCGGTAACCGGCCTGACTGGCTTAAAGGGAAATACACATTCCAATCTAGCAGTGTCGGGTAGCCTACCCGTATGCTGCACATGTCCTATATGATGTCTTTTTTTTACATAATTCATGGAAGAACCCCTTTAACGTATACAAAAAACGTATACGTTAGGCTATTTTCACACTAGTGGCATGATGGATCTGACAGGCTGTTCACCCTGTCGGATCCGTCCTGCCGCTATTTCTCTGTGCCGACGGACTGCCGCTCCGTCCCCATTGACTATAATGAGGGCGGAGCTCCGTCTCAGCACGGCAGTGCTTGGCGAAAGGCCGCCAGACTAAAAGTACTGCATGTCCGACTTTTTAGTCAATGGGGACTGAGCAGCGGTCTGGCGGCACGGCAAAATAGCGGCAGGACATATCCGACAGGGTGAACAACCTGTTGGATCTGTCTTGCCGCTAGTGTGAAAGTAGCCTTAAACAGATGCCTCAGACTGATGCCATACAGTGGCATCCGTTCACCATAGAGTTCAATTGTAAAAAAAGTATACTTTTTTTTACCATTGTAAAAACAATTATATAATATATATATGTATGTATGTATGTATGTATGTGTTTTTACTGGACTGTGCATGATACAAGAACGTGGTGTGTTTTTGTATCCTTTTTTTTTGTAATGTATATGTCAGAGGCATAAAACATGATGTGAACCCACCCTGACAGGGATTAACTCACTGTTCCACACCTCCTAGGACAGTGGACTTGTCCGGGTGTCTGCCAGGAGGGAGAAGTCTTGTGTGATTCAGCATTCTTTAGGCAGAGTTAAGAGGAGAGGAAGAGAGAGGACCCGCTCCTGCCAGAGGAGGAGGAAGCAGCTCCTAGAGCACCCACTCCCCAGTATGTAAATAATGACGCAGGTAAAGTCTTTGGAACAGAGACAGCAGAGTGAACTGCAACATTGTTTTTACTGACACTGCTGTAAGGTGAGGGAAAACGGGCCAAAGACACCCTTATCACCAAACTACAACTAGGCCAACAACATCTAAGTTCAGAACTACAGCCATCCAACCTACCACCATACCTCCTCAGCTGTGCCAGAAGAGAATTGCACTAAAGCCTGCTGCTACTGTTTGTATTCTCGAGTTCTACATTGCACTTAGTAAAAGGATTTTGTTACACTTAACTTTGGCCTCATTCTTCAATGCTGCAACTTTCACTGCAACAGACCCCAGGGAGTGACTGCCTGAGGTAGGACACCATGATACAACTATACTATATCAGGGCCATTGCCACTCCCTTCCTCTTCACTGACTCCCTCTGGTGCTCGCTGCAACAGCATGGGTCCTGGCCATAGTGTACACAAGCAATCTTATTTTATGTGCCAACTTTTTATGTGGCCCAGTATCAAATGTTTTAAAAAAAAATCAAGATACATTGCATCCAATGACTCAGTCCAGTTTAGAATGTACTTCTTTGTATAAACTGATCTTAGTTTGACAGAACCCCTCCTCATAAAGCCATACTGATACGGAGTATTTGTCTGGCCGAATCCAGGTATATTTGCCAGGTAGCTGCCGGATCTCCACCAGACCCTATTATAGACAATAAGGCTGGCGGCCATTCAGATAATGTCCTGCAGTGCTGGAGCCTGCCAGCAGTGTGAAAGAAGCCTAAAAAAAATTTTTTTAGGCTTGGGATACACAGTGGTCATGCAGCAAATGGCAGGATGTCCAAATTAAAGGATTTGGAACATTGGGAGAGGAAGATCGTATTTCTCTATACGCGGATGACGTCCTTTTTTTTCCCGCAGACAATACAGAGATAACTGTCCCAAGAATTATTTGTATGGTTAAACTATTTGGTGAGGTATCAGGCCTGGATATAAACTGGTCAACGACTATTCTGATGCCAATAGACCTGGTGTCTCAAGAGGAGTCCTTGATAACCCAGTTAGATGTCGTTGATACTTTTCAATACTTGGGTATGACGATATCTCCCAAGGTTGAAAATTCTGTACATCTTAATCTGACCCCATTGATAACAAAAACTAGGGCAAAAATAAGGATTTCGCTAAAACTTCCTTTATCCAGAGCTGACCAAGTTTCACTGGTTAAAATGGTTATTCTACCCCAATTCCTCTATGTCCTTAGGAATGTACCCATTTGGATAGAGGATAAATATTTCAAACTAATGGAAAGAATAATCAATGATTTGATTTGGGAAAGAAAACACGTGAGACTCAAACTAGAATATTTATATAAGCCGCTGGAGCAAGGGGGTTTAAATCTCCCATGCTTTAAAGGCTATTTCATAGCTGCTCAGCTATGGATGTGTAATGAATGGCCAAACAGTACTTCTTTAAGCAGCCTAGTAAGAAGCTCTGCACATAATAATATATTTACGCTTTTGGAATCTGGGCTACTGAATAATAGGGACTGGGGTCATAAAGGGACTACAAAATTACTATTGAAAATGTGGGCTATTAGTAGAGGATGGTTGGGGGTAAAGGGATCACTTATATTCACGCCTCTTTGGCACAATATCCATTTACAGACATTAGATGGTATAGCAAGGGATCAATTCTGGCAAAATAATGGGATTCTCTATATGGCACAGGTTGTTAAGAACGGAGAAATTAAGTCGTTTGTGGAATTAACACATAGTGTAGAGAATCTATCTTGGTTTAGGTATTTTCAGCTTCATTCGGCACTTTTTAGTTTGGATGATAAATCACTGTTAGAAATACATAATTCTTCTCCGTTAAATGAGAGGTTTGGGAAGATACCACTAAAATGAAGATTTCAAATATATATAAATTATTAAGTCGCGGTTTTCTGAGACACAATCACCAGGGCAAAAGGCCTGGGAGAGGGATTGTCCAAATATACAAATGGTAGGGTGGAGGAGCATTTTCACTAATCCAGATGTACTTTCCCATAACTTTAATCACGTTCTAATACAGTTTAACATTTATCACAGATTATATGTTACCCCTATCTGGTTAAACAAGTGTGGAATAAGAGATACCTCCAAGTGTCCTCGATGTGATGCTGCTGGTGCGGATTATCTGCATATGATCTGGGCATGCCCAGAACTCGGGGCATACTGGGGTGGTATTAATAATTTCCTCACCCATAAATTAAAAATACGGAGAACATTACTATTAGCTAGGCTCCTGATTAGTCGGAGCTGGTTTGCATGTCATGCCCCAGAGATAAACAATTTGATAAACCTGGTTAACAAGGTGAAAAACTGCGAACGGATTCTTTATAAGCAGAGAGGTGGATTAGAGAAATGGGTTAAGATATGGGACTGCTGGCAGTTCTGATAGGATCGTATATGGATATTAAAATATATATATATTTTTTGTCCTCTTCTTTCTTTCCTTCTCCTTATTTCTTTTCGAGGGGGGTTGGGGGGGGGGGAAGGTGGGGGTGGACGCATTGCAGGGGGGGGGGGATAATGGGGTTAAGTGGGAAAAATATTGAAAAATGTATAATAAGTTTGAATTGTACTTTGTGTATTTAGTTTTTTAAAGTAATAAAGATGTAAAATAAAAAATATTCATTATATAATGTATGGTAAGCTCAATGACACAGCAGACACAACAGAAAGCATAGAGTTAAACTGTTGTTGCTGAGCAGGAGTCTTGACCAATCCTAGCTAGCCTCACACAGCCCAGGAGTTTTGACCAATTACAGCTAGCCTTACACACAGCTTGTGTGGGAAATTCCCCTAGCCGGAGCTGCTGGAATCATTCACCAGAGAGAGGAGCTGAACAGACACACACTCCACTAAGAGGCCAACATAGGTATTTAAGACATATTCTAATATAGTGATTAGAACTGTATACTGAACTGGTTATATGTATGTTTACTTACAGTTCCACCATGCAAATTGCATACAAACGAACTACTGAGCCATACAATCCAAACAAATTGCATACAAATGCAAACTGTTCATACCAGAACATAAGCAATTGTATAGAGCAAACTACAAACCAAGTAGAGCAAGTGAACTATTTGTTAACCTCAGATATGCCTCTCAGAGAGATCATAAAGTGCTTAAATAACTTAGTTAGAGTACAGATACTCAATAGAGAAATATATACACCATTGTATGTTGAATGACAAGATTGAACAATTGAACCACCATCTTATGCATACCACCATTTTATGATACTTTATTCAACACGTGTTTTGTACATGGACTATCTGCTGAAGAAAAGTTGAAGTTAATACAGAAGTTATTTCAAGCATTTTGTGTGCTCTTTAAACCTACTACTTCCATAGAATGGTGCTAAAAGAATTACAGAGTAATAGACAGTCTGGTTAGACTACAAAGTCAGAGATATGCGGATCCGTCTGACAAATGCATTGAAATTCCGGATCTGTACCGGATCTGGCACTAATACATTTCAATGGAAATGTATGCCGTATCCAGCATTCCGGCAAGTGTTCCGGAATTTTAGCCTGAGAAAATTCCGCAGCATGCTGCAGTATTTTCTCAGGCCAAATACCGTAAGAGGGACTCAACTGAAGACATCCTGATGCATACTGAATGAAATGCACTCCATTCAGAATGCATTCGGATAAAACTAAAGTATTTTTTTTCCGGTATCGACCCCCTGTTACAGAACTCAAAACCGGAAAAGAATAACGCTAGTAGGTAGGGAAAGCGGGCTGGATACTAGCCTTAGGGCTCTCTGTCCATGTATGTCTCTAAATACAGTCGTTACACGCAGTATATATGTAAGTAGACAATTTTAATTAACATGACAGAAAAAAACGGGGACTTAGGGCCGGTAACAAACAGTCTGCCGTTGGAGGCTGATGTCTGGCTTTTCTTCAATCCATTGTGTCGTCCCTGCAGCAGCAGAAGAGACATCTGAAAAATCTAAAGAAATAACAAACGTGAGGTTTTCATGAGAGGAGAAGAGTCTTGTGTTGACAAAGGTGACTGTTAAAGAGGGTTCAGACTGGTGTGGGGATGGGATATAAAAATGGTTGTCCATTTCAGACAATTTCATTCTCTGAGGTAGTCTCATAATAAAATTGCTGTTCATGTGGAGTTCTGCTGTAGGATCCTCTATCATCATGGCTGGTGGACAGTGCAAATAAATGACTGAATGTGCAGTGGCCGGGTTTGGGGTAACCCCAATGCTACACTGAGTCTCTGTACACCATTGAGGTGTCACTACATGTTGCAGCTGTTCTAAAGGTATTATAAGGAGTGGTTCACCCCAATGGGAAATAAGTCCAGAGAGTCAGCGGCTGCAGTAAACCAGTGTGATTCTTTACTGGAGTAAATCAAGTGTAAAACAATACAGGCAAGGCACTTATCTGGCTTTTCCAGTAATCTCCCAGGTAGAAGAAGGTTTCATGCTGAGGAGAGGCCTGAGCTAGCTATCCCTCTCTCAAAAGGCTGATACCCAAGCCAAAGGCTGGTGCCCCAGAGTCGTACAGCTGACTCTCTGGTCAGGGGTCTGTGGCTCAGCATCCCCAACTCAGCATCTTCTTCTGGTCCCTTATCTGCAGACAACTACAGGCTCTGACTATTTACAATTTCTAGCTGAACTAAAACCTTCTACTGGGAGAAGTTGAGTGGAGAATCACAGCCTTAACAGAAGCATTGTTACAATTTCTATCATAGACTTGTACAGAATTTCAGTGTAAGTCAATGAGAATGAGTAAGACTAATTTCACACTAGCGGTTGTTACATCCAGCAGGCTGTTCAGGCTGGAAACTGTCTGCTCTTTGTATTCAGCATTTTTGAAAGCTACAGCATTGCCTTCTGTACCTACTAACTATAATGGGGACCGGAAAAGATCCAGCCGCAACCTGGTATATATTTAAATCGGCATATCTGCTGGGTTGTGGCCAGATCTCAACCAGTCCCCTTTATAGTTAGTGAGGCCAAATGGCAACGCTATAGCTTCCAGCAACGCTGGATACAGAGAGAGCCGACGACCTAATCCTTGCCAGAAAAGCCTGCCGGACATAACATGCACTAGCCTAAGCATGTTTTCCAGACATAAAGCACAGAGCTCAACTAGACAGTCAGAAGATCAGGTTGTCGGTTTTTTCCCTTCCAAAACTTTGAAAACTAGAATCTCATAATGTCGCTCAGTATTAGCTAGCTGTGCATTAACCCTTTCCACAGTGCAACGTCACAAAAAGCATATAAATTAAGTTCAACAATATGAAACAGTATAAGTGCACACAACTGCATAAATCACAGTGCATGTTAACCCTTTAAAGTGTAATAAATAGGGCATTGATGGCTTTGCATAGTAGCAATATGGGCAAATGTCCACAAACATCCATACTCTATAGTACCCTTGCTACAGGGCAATACAACTGTATGTAGTGAGCATGTATATCTATGTAACTGCTTAGGTAGAAGTAGGTGTATGTAGTGAGCATATGTGTGCATGTATGTATTCAGTATGTATGTCTGTAGGGATCTAGAGGGTTTCAGCTGTTTGCTATGGGGCCCAGTATTTTACGCCCTTGACCCTGTATGAGTGGATATAACACTTTTTACCTTGATATCATACTCGACTCTCCTCTTCCGCTGCTGTTGGGAAAAGATAAGAATTAATGGTGAAATATTTCACAGATCCAGTGATCTTAGGGTACAGATAATGCACCCGGATGTAAAACCCGGCCCCAGCAGTGCAAATTTAGTCCTTTTGGCTCCCTGTACTTACTGGGTGGACTCCTCACTTGGCGGTTCTTGAGCCACTTCATTTTGCAATTGTCTGTAATAGAAAACATAGCTCTGAGGTCAATGTATGAACTCCAATGACATCACTATATACAGTATCTCACAAAAGTGAGTACACCCCTCACATTTCTATAAATATTTTATTATATCTTTTCATGGGACAACACTAATGATATGACACTTTGATACAGTGTAAAGTAGTCAGTGTACAGCTTGTATTACAGTGTACATTTTGTGTGCCCTCAGAATAACTCAACACACAGCCATTAATGTATAAACCGCTGGCAACAAAAGTGAGTACACCCCTTAGTGAAAATGGCCAAATTGTGTCATGTGACTTATTAGTGTTATAAGGTCTCATGTGTGAATGGGGATCAGGTGTATTAAATTTGGAGTAATCGCTCTCACACGCTCTCATACTGGTCACTGGAGGTTCAACACGGCACTTTATGGCAAAGAACTCTCTGAAGATCTGAAAAAATGAATTGTTGCTCTACATAAAGACGGCCTAGGCTATAAGAAGATTGCCAATACCCTGAAACTGAGCTGGAGCACGGTGGCCAAGACCATACAGCGGTTTAACAAGACAGGTTCCAATTAGAAGTGGCCTTGCAAGGTCAACCAAAGAAGTTGAGTGCACGTTCTCAGCGTCATATCCAGAGGTTGTCTTTTCAAACCAGACGTATGAGTGCTGCCAGCATTGCTACAGAGGTTAAAGGGGTGGGGTGGGTCAGCCTGTCAGTGCTCAGACCAGACGCACACTACATCAAACTGGTCTGCATGGCTGTCGTCCCAGAAGGAAGCCTCTTCTAAGGATGATGCACAAGAAAGCCTGCAAACAGTTTGCTGAAGATAAGCAGACTAAGGAGATGGATTACTGGCACCATGTCCTGTGGTCTGATGAGACCAAGAAAAACTTATTTGGTTCAGATGGTGTCAAGCGTGTTTGGCGGCAAGCAAGTGAGGAGTACAAAGACAAGTGTGTGTTGCCTAAAGTCAAGCATGGTGGTGAGAGTGTCATGGATTCCAGTGGCAACCTGTAAAGCTCTTGTGAACTCCATGCCCAAGAGAGTTAAGGCAGTGCTGGAAAATAATGGTGGCCACACAAAATATTGACACTTTGGACACAATTTGGCCATTTTCACTTATGGGTGTACTCACTTTTGTTGCCAGTGGTTTAGACATGAATGGCTGTGTGTTGAGTTATTTTGAGAGCACACCAAATTTACACTATTATACAGGCTGTACGCTGACTACTTTACATTGTATTAAAGTGTCATATCTTTAGTGTTATCCCATGAAAAGATATAATAAAATATTTACAAAAATGTGAGGGGTGTACTCACTTTTGTGAGATATTGTATATGTACACTGTCTGTATATCTTCAGCTCATTATAGATGAAGTCTACACTTACCTTACCCTCTCAGCAATGTTATCTACCTCCACTACCAGTATATAAGGGTACAGATTTATTTTCTTTAAAACATTTTAAAACTTTTAGCAAATGCAAATAGGGAAAAGGCTATAATTCAATTGTTAGATTCTTTAACTTTAATACAGAAAGTCCTGGGTTCAAGACTCAATCTAAAAATAGAGACTGAAAAATGTTAAATACACAGAGGTATCCCCAAGTTTACTTTCAGTACCCCCCTTCCCCCCTCCCATTAATTGTCATAGCACTTCTAGAAGTGTATGGAGTCAGCAGAGCAGGGACTCCAAAGCACAGAAAACATTGTCTTCTACTAGTTTTACTGGGGTCCTGCATAGGGTTACATGGTTCGGGGCAGCAATGAAATAGGTGGAGGAAGGGATATTTCCTCACACATGAGGCCGGAGAGTCATTTTAGTGTCTATTTGAGATTAAATATGACAAGAAAAAAAGTTCGTTTTTTAATCTGCCCACAAACCACACCACATAGGCCGGAATATCAGAGCCCCAGCAGCAACTTACCTGATGTTAGGCGCTAGTCCTCAGGATCCCACCTATATAACTGTGTAATACAAGTCCAATATTAAGTCTAATATCACCTGTGCCCCACATACCCCCTCATGTCACCCCTGTAATGAACAATCTGCTGATTGATTGGTGCCTTCCAGTGGTGGTTATGTTTATAGCCTGTATATGTGCCACCATATTGTATCCTTATATTTTTCTGGATTCATTAAATCTATGTGATCAGCCCATTATAGCTATACTCACCCATTCATCCTCCTGTCGACCTCCTCCGCTTCCTCTTCCTCTACATCATTGTCCTCCCTGTTGGATAAAGTCATACATCTTTAGTTACAGTTCTTAGGACACAGTAGGTTGGGTTCCTCCGGGTACCAGCAGCCATGATTGTTCTTACCTGATGTTATCCATCATCCTCCGCATTCTATAATATAAGATAAAGTTCTGGTTATCATCACTGACAATAAAATATGACTTATAACATGTCCCTTCCCACATCAGATAAATATTTAGAGGAAATGGCAGAGTTACCCCCTCATATCACCCCTGTAATGTACAATCTGCTGCATGACTGGTGCCCTCTAGTGGTGGGTATGTTTATAGTCGTTATATGTGACACCATATTTTTCTGGATTCAATAAGTCTATATGATCAGCCCATTATATCTATACTCACCCATTTATCCTCCCGTCCAACTCCTCCTCTTCCTCCTCCTCTCCATCATTGTCCTCCCTGTTGGACACAGAACATTTCATACTCATATATATCTAGTTGCAGTTCTTAGGACACAGTAGGTTGGGTTCCTCCGGGTACCAGCAGCCATGATTGTTCTTACCTGATGTTGTCCATCATCCTCCACATTCTATGAGATAAAGTTCTGGTTATCATCACTGACAAAATATGATTTATAACATGTCCCTCCCCACACCAGATAAATATTTAGAGGAAAGGGCAGAGTCACCCCCTCATATCACCCCTGAAATGTACAATCTGCTGCATGACTGGTGCCCTCTAGTGGTGGGTATGTTTATAGCCGTTATATGTGCCACCATATTTTTCTGGATTTAATAAGTCTATATGATCAGCCCATTATATCTATACTCACCCATTTATCCTCCCGTCCAACTCCTCCTCTTCCTCCTCTCCATCATCGTCCTCCCTGTTGGACACAGAACATGTCATATATCTCTAGGTGCAGCTCTTAGGACACAATAGGTCGGGTTCCTCAAGTCACCTGCAGCCATGATTGTTCTATAACTTACCTGATGTTATCCAACTCTATGTCAATTATGTTTCTCCTCAGTCTGTAATATAAGACACAGCTCTGGTTATAATCACCAACTCTTCACTTGTCCTATTATTACACACAGACACATACAATGGGACTACTCCTAAATCAGTCAGCCCCTCATGTGTAAAAACTGGAGCCCCTCATCACCTTATGTGACCCCTGTAATGTATAATCTGCTGCATGACTGGTGCCCCTAGTGGTATTTATGTTTATAGTGGGGTATATGTGTTGCCATGTGTTATACCTTCTATACTTACTGATCTCCACTTCCATCCATTGCTATCTCCTCCTCCTCGATGTTCTCCTCTCCACCTCTGTTGGATAAAAAATATCTTGAATAGAAATAATTCCTTGTAGCAGCCGATTAATATTGTATCTACAGGTTATGTCACATCCATATAGATGAGATAATAGGCCTCATTTATAGATTTAGGTTTTTAGGGATTTTCCACATAGATTTTCCATATAGATAAGGCCTTGGTGCTTTGTCTGGGGTAACGTTCAAGAAAATGTAGACAACATATTGGGGGAACATTCATTGATCTACACAATGTTATCACTACACCAGACTTATGTCACCTTTTTAATGTACAATCTGCTACATTTCTGGCACCCTCCAGTGGTTGCTATGTTTATAACAAGTTATAGGTGGCACCATGTTGTGTACATGCTGTATAATGTAATGATGTATATTATATTAGAATGTAACCTGCTGATTATATGTGGACTGTATACTTACTCATCTCCTCTCCCATCTCTCCTCATCTCCTCTTCACCGATGTTATCCTCCTCTTCCAATATATCATTTTCCTCCTCTGCGATGTTATCCTCCTCAACTAATAAATCCTCTTCCTCCTCTGCGATGTTATCCTCCTCAACTAATAAATCCTCCTCCTCCTCCAAGACATTGTTCTCTTCCTCCATGATGTTACCCACTCTGCTGGACATAAAACATCTTGCGTAGAAATATTTCCTTTCGGCAGCACATATATATTATATTTACACGTCCATAGAGATGATACAATTGACCTCATTAATGAGAAGAGGTGCTATAGTCTAATAGTGACCAACCAGATGGCTGCATCTATTTGATTTTGAGAAATTTATGTTTTTAGGGGTTTTATGCATTTTCTGCAGATTACAGATGAGGTCTCGGTGCTTTATTTATTGGGAGAATGTGGGGTAATGTCCAGAACAATGAAGACAATATATTGGGGGTAACAGTCAATGGTCTACACATTTTTGTATATCATTACACCATCATTTACAGTGATACATACACCAGATGTTCTCTTGCCTCCTCCTCCACTGCCGCCTCCTCCTCCTGCCTCTCCTCCTCCTCATCCATCTCCTCCTCCGCCTCTTCTATCTCCTCCTTTTTTTTCTCAAATCTGTTAAAGAATAATGAAGACAATAAGAATCCAGGACATCAACTTTCTACTCTACAGATCTGTAATTCCTAGAGGATGAAGGATGATGTTACTGTTCCGTCAGTATACTTACATCAATCCTGCTGACTACCCAATGTTGTAAGGCATAGCTGGTCGGGCAACAAAGACACTTACAGATTTATCTCTGAGTTATATCAATGTCTACTTTACCTATTTAACAATTTTAGTAATGAACAACTCAATTTATCAGACCCAAATTTAAAGTAATCACCAAGAAATTCACAGTTAAACCAGTCGTAATGCCATGTAGGGCTAGCTCAGATGAATGTAATGATCTGTGGCTTCAGTCTGGAGATAAAATGCTTTTAATCCATATGCAAATGAACAATAAGTGCACCTAGGGTGGGTCCAAGCAACTCTAGATGACTATGAAGGAATGTAACCCCCTCAATAAAGAAGGCAAGGAAGAGGCTGGCAGAGGTAGCAGAAGAAGCAAGAGTACACAGTATACGTTTTCGCATGGATTAAAAGTACTTTTGCTCCAGAAAGAAGCATGAATCAACGGATTGCTAAGGAACGGAATCATTAAAATCAAGTGAGCTAGTACTGCAAGGCACTGTGCCTGGTGTAACAGTGAGTCTCTTGGTAACAGATTAATTCTAAAGGGAATCTGTTTTACTATTGCGGACAAGAATAGGACACCCTCTATCTTTTTTGCGGGACCACGGAACAGAACTACTGATGAGGACAGGATACAGTGGAAAAGAATGGGTCCACACTCGTTCCACAAAATTCATGCGACCCATTCATATGGTCGTGTGAATGAGCCCTTTATATAGATCATATAGAATGAGTAATGTCTGCAGTTCATATGATGTTAAAAAAACTAGATGCTAACCAGGCAGAGACCTGTCTGTCGGGAGAGTGACTAAACTTGTGTGTCCACCAGTACCCAGCTCATTAGGTGATTATGCATATTCCTATATAATTTAAACACCAGGTGGTGCTATACAAAGAAATGTCATAACTCATTACTGGATCCTTTTTGAGAACAGAATATAATTTGTAAACATTATATATTTAACTGGTACCCACAACCCAAAGATGTAGTATTAAGAATTAAAATGGTTGTCTAATTCTTTTATATTGATGGACATTCTTCAGGATAGACCTTCAAATCTGATCAGCCGATATCCAACACCCAGCTCCCTGCTGTTTAACTGTTTGGGAATTTGGGGTTACTGCAGCATTACACCCATTCACTTCAATGGGAAAGACTGCAATAACCAGCAACATCCAATACACAACTGAAAGAACTGTGCACTTTCAGCGGAGGAGCTACTCCAAATCAGCTAACTGACGGCAGTATGAGTTGTCGGACCCCTCTGAACAGATATTGATAATCTATTCTGAGAACAGGCCATCAGTATAAAAGAAACAGACATCCCCTTTAAACCTACATTATAAAATTCTGTTTTCCTGAATCCATCACTAGTTGGAGCTATCTACATACAGACTCATATAGCCCTTGTTGAGTTCAATACTAGTTGTATACATCTTAAAGGGGTTGTCCCACCAAAAAGCATAGCCACTGAGTTATTCAATAAAATGTATCTGTATGGCGCCACCTGCTGTTTGTTATGTTTTTATTTCTTTGTCCTGCTCACTGAGAAGGACACACCTGCTCAGTTTCAGCCTTCAACTGCCTTCTGAGTTGTAATAGGGAGATCATGGAAACGCCCCCTGACTAGCAGCAGAAAAGACACGCCCCCTGGGCTGTCAGCTTGGTACAAATCTAGCAGAAGAATTGGAACAGTGAATGGGGAGATGTCTGGATCCATGTGAGGTACAGGGCTGGTTATAAATTTGTTAGAAAGAGACTGTCATGTTCTATATGATGTCTGATTTTCATTTTTTATATTCGTCATAGGATAACCCCTTTAATGCATTGAGGTTCCCCTAGTGGTGACTGTATATACCTATATACAGTCAGCTCTCCCCTCGTAGTGGCTATATATTTATTTATATGCAGTGAGCTCCCCATAGTGGTGGCTGTTTATATATTTTTATGCAGTGATCTCCCTATAATAGTGGCTGTATATATATATATTTATGCAGTGATCTCCCCATAATAGTGGCTGTATACATCCATATGCAGTGAGCTCCCCATAGTGGTGGCTGTATACATTCAAATACAGTGAACTACCCCTAGTAGTGGCTGTATACATCAAAATGCAGCGAGCTCCCCCTAGTGGTGGATTTATACATGTAAATACAGTGAGCTTCCCCTAGTATTGGCTGCAAGAGGACAGAATTTCATTGGCTCCCATCCTATAAATATATTTTATGACATTAAACAAAACAGAATTTTGGTGACAGAAGTTAATACTAGAAGTAATACTGTCCTCACTATAGTCCAATATTCTGGCCTCCTTATGCATGGAAGATGATAGGAAATTACTGTATTACATACAGTAGACAGGTTTAGTTACTACAGACGTTTTTCGTCTTTTTGCACCTTTGGGGGAAGGGACCTATTATGGAATTTAATATGGGTTCTTATAAATTCTTTGCATACCCCCAACCCCCACCCCTTCAGACACTGAAGATCTTTACAGCATTCAAACCCCACTTACCCGACTCGCACAATTCTCCAAATAAAAACCTGCAGAAGAGGAAAAGTAAAGAAGGTGCCATTACTGAAGAGGAGACATGATAGAAGAAGATGATGGACACAACAGGAGCTGAGGACACGGTGGACTTACCTCTAACGCCAACTACAACTCTACGGAATGTGGGCACTGCAGCCTCTTATATAATGTGTGTGATGTCATAATGTTCTGTGACATCACAGGCAGCAGAAACAGCTTTTATTTAACCCCTTCATGATCAGACTATTTAGGTCCTCTGATATATTCCAGGAAGAACAATTCCACGCTCATTTTTTCAGTTTTTATGTTCTACTTATTATGTTAAAAAGTATATGTATATATTTGTGTTTGTGTCGCTTTATTCTGAAATCCATAACTTTTTAAAATTATTTTACTTGGATGGAGCTGTACAAAGGCTTATTTTTTAAATAATGTGATAATCTCTCAGTTTAAATGATTATAGAACATTTTATAGTGAAAAGGTTTTATGTATTGTCTTTTTGATTATATAATTGTCACAGGTATGCAGATAAAAGATTGCACTTCTCAAAAAATAATTATTATGATCACTGCCTGTAGAGACACTAAAAGAAAAAAATAAACTTTATTGGTAAATACTAGTTAAAAGTGGAGAAGCACCCATAACGGGCAACCTGTACTGATCGTCTCCCTAATTCACCATTGGCTAATAGAAGTCCTGGTGTCCATAATCCCGATCTGAGAATTCCTGCAAACAGGTATCAGGGTAAGACCTCCTGCACATGAGCAATACAAAATACACGGGCGCCGTTCCATGGGCTTCACTTCAATTGGTCTGAAAATCCAGAGATAGGAAACGGAAGCATGGAACGGAACAGAGTGCCTCTGTGGGGTTTTGTCCCGTACTTTCATTCTGCAAAAAGATAGAACATGTCCTATTTTGTCGCGGAACGGGCGGATCGAGGACAAGCTCCTGTATGTGTGCTTGACAAAGAGGATCAGAGCAGATGATCTGCTAGATACAGGAAAGGAATACGGTCAACCTAGTGGAAAATAAATGTGCCTAGTACTGGTGGCTATGGAACCAGAGTAAACACGGAGGCTTAATGAACGCGTCCTAACCCTGTTCCCCTCTCCCTAGAGAATGCAGTGTATTATACTTTTCTGGTTTACTGTGGCATGGCCTAATAGGCTTCAGCAGATAGCAGGTCTGGACTTCTTAATATTTGCCTGTATCAGGAAAGGAAAAAGCTAATAAATCAGTTATTCTGCTATTTAAAGGTTGCTTCATTGCAGCACAAAGGATTTAAGGAGAAGAGTGTGCAGATCTTTTGGGGTAGACCTGTCCACTGATTTGAAAATATTTTCTGAGATTCTTTTTACTGATGACCGATCAGCTATTTGAGAATGTCTTCTCACAGCTTACCAAGCACAGCTCTGTACATTGTATAGCTGATGCTTTGTATTGTAGCTCAGCCCCATTCACTTGAATGGGGCTGAGCTGCTCCTAGGCCACTTAAACGATAAACATGATGCCACTTGGCTAGGAAAAGCAGAGCGAAGGTTCTGGTAATCAAAAGAGCACCACTACCTTATCGAACATCTGATTGGCAGGGGTCCTGGGCGTTGGGCCCTCACCGATCAAATACTTATGAACTATCCTAAGGATAGGTCATCAGTAGGGATGAGCGAACCCGAACTGTATAGTTCGGGTTCATACCGAATTTTGTGGTGTTTGTGACACGGACCTGAACCCGAACATTTTCGTAAAAGTCCGGGTTCGGTGTTCGGCGCTTTCTTGGCGCTTTTTGAAAGGCTGCGAAGCAGCCAATCAACAAGCGTCATACTACTTCCCCAAGAGGCCATCACAGTCATGCCTACTATTGGCATGGCTGTGATTGGCCAGTGCAGCATGTGACCCAGCCTCTATTAAAGCTGGAGTCACGTAGCGCCGCACGTCACTCTGCTCTGATCAGTGTAGGGATAGGATGCAGCTGCTGCTGTTAGGGCGAGATTAGGCAGGGATTTACTCTTCCAAAACACTTAATGAATTGATCGATCTACAGCTGTGAATCATTCAACCTCTGCTATTTAAATGCTCACTGTTTTTAGGCTGCCCAGAGCTTTTTTCTGTCACTTTTTTCTGGGGTGATCAGCGGCCATTTTGTGTCTTGTGGTGTGCCAGCACAAGCTGCCACCAAGTACATTTAACCAATAGTGTTGTTTTTTTTTTTGCTATATCCTATATCAGGGGCTTGGCTGTGCTTTCTATTTTATTGAGGGGTGAAATACAATTGCCAAAATAGCAGTACCCTAAATCTGGTGTTTCAGCTGTGCCTAGCCAATTGTAATACTGTCTGCTGTCTGGCAAAGGATATATTTTTTTCTGGGTTGAAATACAATTCCCAAATGAGCAATTCCCTAAATCTGTGGTTTCCCGCTGTAGCAGGCCAAGTTTAAAACTATCCATAAAAGGGTATATTACATTGAAGGTGCGGATAGGGTCATCCTCAATAACTTCACACACACGCTACTGTGCATTTCCAAGTCTAATTCTGTCCGTAAACGTATACCTGTCATCCAGGGCCTAAATACTAGGCCTACAATTTATATTCAGCTAAATCTGTGGTTATTGCTGTAGCTGGTCAAGTTATTTAGTGTCTGTCAAAGCACAGTTTTTTTTCTGGGTTGAAATACAATTCCCAACTTAGCAATTCCCTAAATCAGTGGTTTCTGCTGTATCAGGCCAAGTTTTAATCTATCCATAAAAGGGTATATTACATTAAAGGTGCTGATAGGGTCATCCTCAATAACTTCACACGCTACCGTGCATTTCCAAGTCTAATTCTGTCCGTAAACGTATACCTGTCATCCAGGGCCTAAATAATAGGCCTACAATTTATATTCAGCTAAATCTGTGGTTATTGCTGAGGCTGGTCAAGTTATTTAGTGTCCGTCAAAGCACAGTTTTTGTTCTGGGTTGAAATACAATTCCCAACTTAGCAATTCCCTAAATCAGTGGTTTCTGCTGTATCAGGCCAAGTTTAAATCTATCCAAAAAAGGGTATATTACATTGAAGGTGCTGATAGGGTCATCCTCAATAACTTCACACGCTACCGTGCATCTCCAAGTCTAATTCTGTCCGTAAACATATACCTGTCATCCAGGGCCTAAATACTAGGCCTACAATTTATATTCAGCTAAATCTGTGGTTACTGCTGTGCCTGTATTAGTTTAATACGGTACCTAAATAGATAGCCAGATAGTATTAGGTGCCTGTAAAAAAAAGGCCGGAATTTGAATTCAATACATTGGGCCAAATAATTTTTTTCTTATTGTTGTGAACGGTAACAATGAGGAAAACATCTAGTAAGGGACGCGGACATGGTCGTGGTAGTGTTAGTGGACCCTCTGGTTCTGGGAGAGGACAAGTGTACCAACTACTTCAGGTCCCAGTAGACGCCAGAATTTACAGCGATATTTGGTGGGGCCCAATGCCGTTCTAAGGATAGTAAGGCCTGAGCAGGTACAGGCATTAGTCAATTGGGTAGCCGACAGTGGATCCAGCACGTTCACATTATCTCCCACCTAGTCTTCTGCAGAAAGCTCACAGATGGCGCCTGAAAACCAAGCCCATCAGTCTGTCACATCACCCCCATGCATATCAGGGAAACTGTCTGAGCCTCAAGTTATGCAACAGTCTCTCATGCTGTTTGAAGACTCTGCTGGCAGGGTTTCCCAAGGGCATCCACTTAGCCCTTCGCCAGCGGTGGAAGACATAGAATGCACTGACGCACAACCACTTATGTTTCCTGATGATGAGGACATGGGAATACCACCTCAGCACGTCTCTGATGATGAAACACAGGTGCCAACTGCTGCGTCTTTCTGCAGTGTGCAGACTGAACAGGAGGTCAGGGAGGAAGACTGGGTAGAAGACGATGCAGGGGACGATGAGGTCCTAGACCCCGCATGGAATGAAGGTCGTGCCACTGACTTTCACAGTTCGGAGGAAGAGGCAGTGGTGAGACCGAGCCAACAGCGTAGCAAAAGAGGGAGCAGTGGGCAAAAGCAGAACACCCGCCGCCAAGAGACTCCGCCTGCTACTGACCGCCGCCATCTAGACCGAGCACCCCAAAGGCAGCTTCAAGGAGTTCCCTGGCGCGGCATTTCTTCAAACAATGTGCTGATGACAAGACCCGAGTGGTTTGCACGCTGTGCCATCAGAGCCTGAAGCGAGGCATTAACGTTCTGAACCTTAGCACAACCTGCATGACCAGGCACCTGCATGCAAAGCATGAACTGCAGTGGAGTAAACACCTTAAAAACAAGGAACTCACTCAGACTCCCCCTGCTACCTTTTCTGCTGCTGCCGCCTCGGCCTCTTCTTCTGCCTCTGGAGGAGCATTGGCATCTGCCGCCCAGCAAACAGAGGATGTACCACCAACACCACCACCTCTGTCACCAAGCATCTCAACCATGTCACACGGCAGCGTTCAGCTATCCATCTCACAAACATTTGAGAGAAAGCGTAAATTCCCACCTAGCCACCCTCGATCCCTGGCCCTGAATGCCAGCATTTCTAAACTACTGGCCTATGAAATGCTGTCATTCAGGCTGGTGGACACAGACAGCTTCAAACAGCTCATGTCGCTTGCTCTCCCACAGTATGTTGTTCCCAGCCGCCACTACTTCTCCAAGAGAGCCGTGCCTTCCCTGCACAACCAAGTATCCGATAAAATCAAGTGTGCACTGCGCAACGCCATCTGTGGCAAGGTCCACCTAACCACAGATACGTGGACCAGTAAGCACGGCCAGGGGCGCTATATCTCCCTAACTGCACACTGGGTAAATGTAGTGGCGGCTGGGCCTCAGGCGGAGAGCTGTTTGGCACACGTCCTTCCGCCGCCAAGGATCGCAGGGCAAGATTCTTTGCCTCCTGTAGCCTCCTCCTCCTACTCGGCTTCCTCCTCCTCTTCTTCCACCTGCTCATCCAGTCAGCCATACACCTTCACCACCAACTTCAGCACAGCCCGGGGTAAACGTCGGCAGGCCATTCTGAAACTCATATGTTTGGGGGACAGGTCCCACACTGCACAGGAGTTGTGGCGGGGTATTGAACAACAGACCGACGAGTGGTTGCTGCCGGTGAGCCTCAAGCCCGGCCTAGTGGTGTGTGATAATGGGTGAAATCTCGTTGCAGCTCTGGGACTAGCCGGTTTGACGCACATCCCTTGCCTGGCGCATGTGCTGAATTTAGTGGTGCAGAAGTTCATTCACAACTACCCCGACATGTCAGAGCTGCTGCATAAAGTGCGGGCCGTCTGTGCGCGCTTCCGGCGTTCACATCCTGCCGCTGCTCGCCTGTCTGCGTAACTTCGGCCTTCCCGCTCACTGCCTCATATGCGATGTGCCCACCAGGTGGAACTCCACCTTGCACATGCTGGACAAACTGCGTGAGCAGCAGCAGGCCATAGTGGAGTTTCAGCTGCAGCACGCACGGGTCAGTTGCACTGCGGAACAGCACCACTTCACCACCAATGACTGGGCCTCCATGCGAGACCTGTGTGCCCTGTTGCGCTGTTTCGAGTACTCCACCAACATGGCCACTGGCGATGACGCCGTTATCAGCGTTACAATACCACTTATATGTCTCCTTGAGAGAACACTTAGGGCGATGATGGAAGAGGAGGTGGCCCAGGAGGAGGAGGAAGAGGGGTCATTTTTAGCACTTTCAGGCCAGTCTCTTAGAAGTGACTCAGAGGGAGGTTTTTTGCAACAGCTGAGACCAGGTACAAATGTGGCCAGCCAGGGTCCACTACTGGAGGACGAGGAGGATGAGGAGGAGGTGGAGGAGGATGAGCATGAAGCATGTTCACAGCGGGGTGGCACCCAACGCAGCTCGGGCCCATCACTGGTGCGTGGCTGGGGAGAAACGCAGGGTGGGGAGAAACGATGACGATACGCCTCCCACAGAGTACAGCTTGTCCTTACCTCTCGGCAGCCTGGCACACATGAGTGACTACATGGTGCAGTGCCTGCGCAACGACAGCAGAGTTGCCCACATTTTAACGTGTGCGGACTACTGGGTTGCCACCCTGCTGGAACCCTGGTACAAAGACAATGTGTCCACCTTACTTCCTGCACTGGAGCGTGATAGGAAGATGCGCGAGTACAAGCGCACGTTGGTACACGCGCTACTGAGAGCATTCCCAAATGTCACCGGGGAACAAGTGGAAGCCCAAGGTGAAGGCAGAGGAGGAGCAAGAGGTCGCCAACGCAGCTGTGTCACGGCCAGCTCCTCTGAGGGCAGGGTTAGCATGGCAGAGATGTGGAAAAGTTTTGTCACCACGCCACAGCTAACTGCACCACCACCTGATACGGAACGTGTTAGCAGGAGGCAACATTTCACTAACATGGTGGAACAGTACATGTGCACACCCCTCCACGTACTGACTGATGGTTCGGCCCCATTCAACTTCTGGGTCTCCAAATTGTCCACGTGGCCAGAGCTAGCCTTTTAGGCCTTGGAGGTGCTGGTCTGCCCGGCGGCCAGCGTTTTGTCTGAACGTGTATTCAGCACGGCAGGGGGCGTAATTACAGACAAACGCAGCCGCCTGTTTACAGCCAATGTGGACAAGCTGACATTCATAAAAATGAACCAAGCATGGATCCCACAGGACCTGTCCATCCCTTGTGCAGATTAGACATTTATAACTACCTCCCCTTAACCATATATTATTGTACTCCAGGGCACTTCCTCATTCAATTCTTTTTTTATTTTCGTTTTACCATTATATTGCGGGGCAACCCAAAGTTGAATGAACCTCTCCTCTGTCTGGGTGCCGGGCCCTAAAAATATCTGACAGTGGCCTGTTCCAGTGTTGGGTGACATGAAGCCTGATTCTCTGCTATGACATGAGGCCTGAATCTCTGCTATGGGAACTCTTTTTTATAAGAAAAATACAAAACTTTACAGACAAGAAAACAAAACAGCTTCTCAGCTGGCCCAGCCTCACTCATACTCACATTCATGCCAATTCCCTATATTAATTATATACAAACTATATACAAATGCTAAAAAAGAAATGAAACTTACTTAGCCAGTTCAGCTGTAAAACCCAAAAAGAAAAACTGGACTACTCATCAATAAAACGAAAATAAGACTAGCTTATAAAACAATAACAATAATAATAATAATAATAATAATACAAAACAAACAAAATTATATTTTTTTTTTCCCATCACCAATTATTATTATTTTTAAATATATTTATATTACCTTTTACTAATATAACATAAAGCAAAATAAACCTTTTTACCTCCCTAATCTAGCCCTAACCCCCACTACCTACTACATCACCCTTTACCCATCACCCAAGGCTGACCTCCGCCTCACGTCTCTTTCGTGTCCGCATAGTCCGAGGCCAGCCCTACCTCCACCACCCACATCTAGCCCCTCGCCCCATGTCCTCCCATGTCCGCATAGTCCAGGGCTAGATGCAGGCCTCCCCACTTTAAAACACATAAAACACATAAAAGCACAAATAAAAGACCCCTTCCCTCACCCACCCAACCTAACTAGCCCCAACTCATTCTATCCTAATAAACAACATAAACAACATAACTATTTAACACACACTAAAATATTCTAATATACAGAACTACCCGAAGGCCCAAGCTCGGTCTCTGTAAGCCTTTCTTCAAAGCTCAACATCCCACAAAACAAAAATCTACGGTCAAAGCATCAGCCCACCACCAGGAAACGTATGACTAGGCTAGGGTACGCTAAAAGCAAAGCCTCTCCAGAGGAGAGAGGCCCTACTGGTACCCAGTCTCTCATACTCCAAAGAACGCACCTTCACCAGGTCACCCAGAATGTTCCTACATACCTCGTCCACTGGGAGGACTTTCTGCTGCGTTGAAACTAAGCATGGTGCATTCCACTTGTAGAACCTAACCACTATACTGACTAAAAAACATGTGCACAGGTCCCTTCTACCAATGTCTCTGAGCACTCCATAAGCCCACTCCACGTAGGAGAGGCTGGCTAGCCTAGGCCAGCCAATGGAAGCTCCCACCCGTTGGTATACCTCTGTATTAAAGGGACACTGAAGCAGGAAGTGATCCATACTTTCCAGTATGGAGCCACACTCCTCCCGGGGACAACCCCTTTCATCAGAGTTCCTGTACTTCAAGTTGTCCCTCACATACAGCCTCCCGTGAAAGCAGCGCCAAGCCAAGTCCCAAAACTTCAAGGGGATCCTTGAAGAATTTAGCAACTGTAACCCCTTGTCTAGATCCTGGCTTGGGCAATCCTTGAGGGCCAAGGGCTTCTGGAAGTGGGACAACAAGACCCTCTCGTCAAGGGACCTCCTTGACAGAGTCCTGATCTCCCTCACCTCCAAACCCCACCGGCGGATCACCTTCAGAATCGGGGTGACGTAAGTCGGAAGATATCCGTGAGGCGTACGTAAGTCCTTCACTTGCCCACCTGTCTCCCATTCCTGGAAGAAAGTCTGAAACCACCCCCGGCAGGAGACTACCCACGGAGAAGCCCTCTCCATCCAGAGGTTTGCCAGATTCGCTTTAACAAAGGTGTTTACAAGAAACACCACGGAGTTGACCATAGATAACCCCCCTAGTCTCCTTGTGCGGTAAGTCACTTCTCTCTTGATCAGGTTCAGTCTATTCCCCCATAAGAGCTGGAAGAACAGACTATAAATCCGAGTCCAGAGTGGCTCTGGCAAGATACACAAATAGATAAGCAAAGGGAGTAAGTAGGCCTTGATCAGGTTTACCCTTTCCCTGACCAACCCTTCCACTGGTCGACCTTCTGAGCGGCAATCTTAAGCCTGTCGTCCCAATTTTGAGTGGGATAATCCCCATGGCAAAAATGGATGCCTAGGACTTTGGCTGACGACTTGGGCCCTGGGAGGGTGTCCGGGAGATCAAAAACTGGATCACCCCCTCCCAGCCAGAGACTCTCACACTTATCCCGATTGATCATGGACCCGGATGCCTCTGAGTAGCGATCCACTTCAGGCATCACGTACTCCGCCTCCCCTCTCGAGGATACGAAAATGGTGACATCATCAGTGTACGATACTACCCTCAGAGTGGCTTCCGGCGCCGCCCGATCCATCCCGACTCCTGCCAACGATCCACGATCGATCCGCTTAAGAAAGGGATCAATCATGGGGCGGAGCTAGCTGCGTCAGGAAATGGCTGCTTGACTCGTGAGCTCCTTACAGCAGCACTAGATAACAGCTATTAAACGGGTTCCCACCTCGCTTTATCATGGGAAAACCTAACAAAGAGAAGTCCAAGGAGTCCCAGATGACTCCTAAGCATACTAAGGGACAATCGGACCTGGACAAGTACCTGAAAAAGAAACTGTCCTCTCCGGCTGCTAGATCTAAGATGGCGCAGGAGGCAGCCGCAGCAATGAACTTTACAGAGGATTCTGACGATGAAGGTTCCTATACTGTGTCAGAGACACACAGCGAAGTAGGCTCGATACCAATCACCAGAGCCTTCCTCTAAGAGTCCCTAGCCCTGGCTTTTGAACCCGTTATGAAGGAACTTACAGCTATCAAAACAGAGTTCAAGCAAACGGGATTCAGAGTGGCAGCCTTAGAAGATTCTCAGGCAGCTCTAACCAAGCATAGCCGGGCGCTGCAATCTAAAGTTACGGAGATCCGTGAACAGATGAATTCAGCCTTTCTGCACCTGGAAGACCAGGAGAACAGGAGCCGAAGGAAGAATGTGCGCATAAGAGGCGTCTCGGAAAGTGTGCAAAGAGAAGACATCCCCGATACGGTTAGTCAGATCTTCTCCACGTTACTTGGCCAAGAAAGGGCAGAGAAAATAATTGTAGAGAGAGCCCACAGGGCCCTCAGGCCCAAACCGGCACCAGAAGCACCGCCACGTGATATTATATGTGGCTTACTCAGCTTTGTAGATACAGCCGCCATCTTAACCGCCGCCAGACATAAAGGGGACACGATGCTTGAGGGCTGCAAGATCCAGCTTTTCCAAGACCTTGCAGCGAGTACCTTAGCCAAGCGGAGACATTTAAAGCCACTTACGGACCTCCTAAGGGAGAGAAGGCACCCCCTGCGCTGGCTCTTTCCGTTCGGTCTATGTGCCACTATAAACGGGAAGCAAGTTGTTATTCGCCACCCGGACGAACTCACCAAAATGTGGGACGCTCTGCAGGTAGACCCTTTAGACATCCCATCGTGGATGCCTCTGGACGGAGATATGAAGATGCCACCCCTGCCTGCGACGGAGGACTGGCGAGTCGCCAAAAAGTTCAAATCCCCTCAAGCAAAGAAGCGCCAAGCAGACCTTCAAGATACTTGAGGACGGTTTAATGTCTGATACAGTTTTACCTTCCTCTTTTTGGGGTGGAATGCCAGGAATGTTGTAGTAATTATGATCCCTGGATTTATATGTTCAGTTCACATTATCTGATACGTATTTTTTGCTGACATGATCTATGTTGACATCTGTGACCCTCACTGCCACCACCGCCTCCCTAACCCTTTCATGTCTCCCTTTTATTATGAGACATTTATATTGAGGCGGGTTAGGAACTTATGTCACCTCCCTTAATGTATAATAGCTTATAGCTTTATGTTATCGAGACTTATTAGATCCTTCCCATCTTTTAATTTAAAAATTAGCTTGCTATTTGCAGGGAGGCGTTGGTGGTGTGCTGAGCCCTTTCATCTTCTCCCTCAATCAAGGGAGTGCATTTGTTATTAAGTACTTGTCCTTCCTTATTTCCTTTTATTTTACTCTGACTCAATGGAGGCTCCTCTGATCTACTCCTCATTACACATTGGTTGTGAATCCCATGTAATCAGTAGAACATCTCTATCTTTAAGTGTGTGGGCACCCACAGCTTGGACACTGGCAGGAGAGGGGGAGATGACCTTTAGTATAGAAGTTTGTGCTTTTCCCCTCCTCCCCTCCTCTCCTCCCAGATGATCCCCAATGCTGGTGCTGGGGGGTTCACACAGGCGATGTGTGCTCACATTACTCCTCCCTCACTCTAAACCCTATACTTTCTTCTTTCCAATTTATAATTTGATTTCTTTCGCCTCATTATACCAGGTAGTTCCCTTCTTCTACCAATCTGTGTCTCCCCCCCTTGTGGGAGGTTACTACTGTGGTATAATTTATCTGAGTATTACCATGCTCATTTCTGTATTTTTCTGTGCTGTAAATAGTTCCTCACGACGGGTCCGGTATCCAGTAACATTTATCTCACTAGGATGTATTCTCCTCCAATGCTCTGCAACCACCCACTTCCAATGGATCCTTTGAAGGTAATAACTCTTAATGTGAATGGGCTTAATATTCCCCAAAAGAGAAGTCAGGTCTTCCAGATGCTCAGGAGAGAGGGGGCAGACCTACTGTTCTTGCAAGAGACACATTTCAGGCACAACCACATACCGGTTCTTACTTCCAGACATTATACGAAATGGTTTCACAGCACTCATTCCTCGGCCTCTAGAGGGGTATCCATTGAATGGGCGCCAACGTCCCTTTAAAAACTCAGGCCCAGTACACAGTAAATATTTATGCCCCTAACACCAAGCAAATACCTTGGCTAATTAAGATGCTGAATTCCCTGCAAGATTTTAGAGAGCGAATTTTGATCCTGGGAGGGGATTTAAATTTAGTACTTGACCACCCTATGGATTCCACATCCTGTGTACCCAAATTTTCCGCTGCACAAATTCGTAAACTACGGAAAGCTCTATCCTCACACCAGATATCAGATGCCTGGAGGCTGACCCACCCGAGAGACAGGGATTATACATTTTTTTCGACTGTTCATAGGTCCTATCAACGTCTCGACTACCTCTTCATCTCCAATCATGTATTGGAGAGACTTAAATCTTCCACTATTGGACAGGTCACAGTCTCTGATCATGCCCCGGTCTCTCTGGTCATTCAGCTAAAGGGTCTCCCACCCAGGGAGTGGTCGTGGAGACTCAATGAAACCCTTCTGGAAAATGAAAGAGATAGAGGTAAATTAGAAGAGAAACTTAAGACCTTTTTTGAGCTAAATAATACCCCTTCTATGGATAGATCTCTGCCCTAGAAAATATTAACAAAGGCAACCCCTCTGACACTAACTATGAGGATATTCTTAAATTGAGGAGTCAATTGAAGGACCTATTGAATATTAAGTCGGCTAAGGCCCTTAGATCAGCTAAATACAAGTTCTATGTACATGGAGATAGAGGCTCCAAGCTCCTCTCCCAGATTATTAAGGGTCAAAGAGAGAAAGCTTTCATCTCAAACATCAAATCAGATAAGGGTCACCAACTCACCAGTACCCCAGCTATAGCAGAAGAATTCGCCAGTTTTTACTCTTCTCTTTATAACTTGACACCCAATGATCCAAGCCACACTATCACCAAAATTAACACTTTTTTGGAAACAGTTAAAGTCCCGACCCTGGGAGAAGTTGATAAAGATATGCTACTATCCCCAGTTACAGATAAGGAAGTGCTTGAAGTGTTGGCGAGTATCCCCTCAGGAAAATGCCCAGGCCCAGATGGGCTGCCCATAGTGTACTACAAAAAATGTAAAAGCACTCTGGTCCCACAACTAGTTGAATTATGTAATTTCCTTTTAAACGGACACCCCCTCCCACCACAATCACTCATCGCCCACATAACTGTCATCCCTAAAGAGGGAAAAGACCCCACTAAATGTAACAGCTATAGACCAATCTCTCTACTTAACGTAGATGTCAAATTGTGGGCCAAGCTCCTCAGTCAAAGAATAGCAAAGTTGCTCCCCAAATTAATTGGTGAAGAACAAGCAGGCTTTGTTAAAGGCCGAGAAGGCAAAAACAACGTTAGCAGGGTCTTGCACGCCATATATTACGCAAAAAAACATGGAATCCCCTTAACACTATTAGGTACTGATGCTGAAAAAGCATTTGATAGGGTTAACTGGGCTTTTATGGACAGTGCGTTACATCACTTTGGCTTCCCGCCCTCATTTATCTCAGCCATATTCTCACTCTATTCATGTCCTTCTGCTAGAGTCCTTATAAATGGCTCCCTCTCCCCTCCTTTCTTTATCTCGAATGGGACAAGGCAGGGCTGCCCCCTCTCTCCAGCATTATTCATCCTCTCTCTTGAGATGCTGCTATGCAAGCTAAGAGATTCTGAGAATATCAAAGGACTTAAAGTGAATGGCACAACTCACTCACTGGCAGCCTTTGCGGATGACCTGCTTCTCTTTATAACAAACCCAAAAGACGCTATCCCGGAAGTGATTAAAATATTCTCGGAATTTGGTGACATTTCTCATTTTAAGGTCAATTACGACAAATCTGAGATTCTTAACATAACAGCCCCGGAGAAACATATCTCAGATATCAAAACATACACTTCTTTCCAATGGCCTAATGAGGCTATTAAGCATCTGGGAATCATGATACCAGCTAATCCCCTTCACCTATTTAGACTCAACTACGCTCCTTTATTAAGCAAAATTAAAACCTTTCTAACCTCAATTAAACTCCCTTTCCTGTCGTGCATGGGCGTAGGGATCACCATAGCAGCCATAGCAATGGCTATGGGGCCCTACGCCACTGGGGGCCCGGGCTGCCTGCTGAGGATTATTATAATTTTTTTAATTCATGTGGTATAGCTACAGGGGTCGCAGGCCCCTCCAGGACAGACAGAGAAAGCTCTATCTGCAGGGTTTGTAGGCTGTGGGCAGTGCGATAGGGGGCGGCTGGAGGCAGAGAGGCGTACCTGCAGTGAGGAGAGGGAGTGGTCCCGCTCCCAGTCTGGGCGGCAGTCCTACTGGCCCGGAAGTGGAAGAGGTGGAGCGTACAGCGAAGCTGCGTGCTGCTGGGCCTGGCAGCACTGCTGGAGTGTGGGCTCACAGACGTTCAAGTGGCTGTGAGGTGAGGGCTGGCTGACTCTAGGACTGGTAAAATTTACTCTGGAGTCCTGGACCATTATATCTAGGGAGGAGGGGAGAGCAGGACCCTGGAGGTCTGGACCAGTACATTTAAGGAGAAGGGGGGAGCAGGACCTGGAGGTATGGTCTGGACCATTATATAGGGGGGAACACGATACTGGACCATTATATCTTGGGAGAAGGGGGAGCAGGACCCTGGAGGTCTGGACCATTATATTTAGGGTAAAGCAGGACCCTGGAGGTCTAGACCAATTTATTGAGGGGAGAGCCGCAGGATCTCCAAGGTCTAAACCATTAAATTGTGGGGGGGAGCAGGACACTTGATGTCTGGACCATTATATCTGGGGACTGGCGGTTGGAGATTTAGGATGGGTGTGGGGGTGGGAGGTCTTGGAGGAGTGTGGGGATGCTGGGGTGGGAGGTACTTGAGGGGTGTTTGGGTGGTAGCTCTGGAAGGGGTGGGAGGTCTGAGAGGTATGTGGTGGTGGGAGATCCGGGAGGGGGGCCCATACATTTTTTTGCTATGGGGCCCAGTCATTTCTAGCTACGCCCCTGCTGTCGTGGTTAGGTAAGAAAAACCTTTTATCTACCTATGTCCTACCTCAGATCCTATATATTCTAAGGTGCCTACCAATCCCCTTGTCCAACAGATATCTCGCAGACGTTCGTATCTTATTTAGTAACTTCCTATGGTCCAACAAAAAACCGCGCTTAGCCTACTCTCTACTAATTAGGAAAAATAATAGTGGGGGCCTGTCTCTCCCTGATTTACAGTCTTATCTCCATGCTATACAGCTGGAAAGATGGATTGAACTGGCTAAACCCCAAAATAAGTCCTTACATATTGAACTGGAGAAAGCCCTATTAAGCGATAATCCCTATCACTACTTCTGGGTTCACGCACATACCAGAAAGAGGAAAAACCCCCTCAGTGCCTTAACACTGTAAAAAAACTGAGGCCCTGTCGTTATCTACTGCCTAATTATCACCCATTGCCCCCTTGGCTGTCCTCCCCTACTTCTTGAACTCAGATAATAGTGACTTCCATAGAGCATGGTTCTTCCTGACTGAGCTTAAGATTTCTAACCTAATTAACGCCCCAGATCTTCCAGAATTCCTAAAACAGGTCCAAAGCCATATATGAACCACCTAAGATCTGTGCTAGTAGAGTTAGACATCGAGCTATGCTGCAAAAAATACAAGAATCTACATGCAAAGACCAAAAAAGATCCCACTTGGCTTGAAAATTATACCCTACTTTCAAACTCTCCTCCTAAAATCCTCTCAAAATTGTACTCCCAACTATTATTAGATTCCTCGCGGGTGAAACCGACTTACTTGCGGGCATGGGAGGGAGAATTGCAGACTTCTCTTTCAGAGGAGGAAGTTAGAATAATACTGAAGCACTCTCATGGTTTTTCGAGGTGTATACGCATTCAGGAAAATTCCTTTAAAATACTATCAAGATGGTATAAAACTCCTGACTTCTTATACAGAGCTCACCTTTCCCCCACGGACAAGTGTTGGAGATGTCAGGAAGAGCGAGGCTCCATCTCCCACATCTGGTGGTCCTGTAAAAGAATTTCAAAATTCTGGAAAGAGGTTGAACATACTATTAATAGAGTATGCAGTTCTAGTATCTCATTGTCCCCTGCACTAGTTCTACTATGGCTGCCGCAGAGTGATTTCAGACCTTCTAGTAGAAATCTGGCCACACATATGATCTCTGCAGCTAAATTCATTATTCCAACTAAATGGAAAAGCCCAGACCCCCCTTCCACTAAAGAATGGCTGGATAAAATTTACCAAATTTGCCTTATGGAAGAAATGGCAGGTTGGGAAAGAGGTAATAGGAAGTCCTTTCTAAAAATCTGGCAGCCATGGTTGAACTTATATAGGGCCTAATGTTGGTTTGGAACCCCACCCTCCTTCAAGCACCTGTACATTCATCCCTATGTCCTCACCTAGGGGATTTGACCCCCTTTCCTCCCCCCCCCCTATCTCCTCATGAATCCACCAAAGCTTCCATCACTAGTTTATCTAGGCCTCTATTAATACCTTCTCAAACGAAGCCCAAGTACATGTTATAGGTATCCTGCCTAATCCCACTCAAAGATTTATTTGGTTGCTCAACCTTGAACATTGCTCTAATTTTTTATTGCATTTATATACATCCAAGCTATAAAGATATGATTCGGACCCTACTGTCTGTTATGTTTTGTGATAGTTCTCTTCCTCTTGTTGTGACAGTTCTAATGGAACTTATCTTAAGGCTCACAGTTGACGGTTCTCACTGATCCTCATTAGCCTCAAGGTTACTGTACCTGAAGCGTAAAATTTTCTTATTAACATGACATATGAAGTAGCTGAACAGTGGACTGGAATACATGTCTTTATTTGTCTGGCTCATTAGTTACAACTCTCGTCTACTGGAATGGGGATTGTCCATTCTACTCCATCATTTATACTGTGTACATTGCTTGTACCTTACGAACTGTACATGTTTGTTACTGTTTTTTCTTTATTGAAAACATTAAAATAAAGAATTTACTAAAAAAAAAGAAAGGGATCAATCACGAACACGTATAAAAGCGGGCTCAAAGGACAACCCAGGCGGACGCCAGACCCAACCTCAAAAGAGCATCCAGACCAACCGTTCACAAGCGGGAAACTCTCTGCCCCTGCATACAAGATCTTTAACCAATCGACAAACCCCCCCGGCAGGCCATACTTCAGAAGGACCGACCAGAAGTACTCATGGTTCACCCGATCAAACGCCTTTGCTTGATCTAAGGACAGCATGTACCCCCTCCAGTAGCCTGCTCTACTCTGCTTCACTGCCTATCGGACACCGAGTACAGCACTAAAAGTGCTGCGGCCTGGAACCGAGCAATCCTGAGCCACCGAAAGGAGTTGGGGTGCAAATTTTACCAGCCTATTAAAAAGTATCTTGGCCAGAATCTTTCTGTCCATATTAGGAAGTGCTATGGGACGCCAGTTCTCAATACGGCTCGGATCTTTACCCTTTGATAGAAGGATCAGAGCTGACCTCCTCATTGACCGAGGCAGAGTGCCCGAGGATAAACACTCATTGAATACCTCAGTCAAGAGGGGACATAAAGAGTCCTTAAAGGCCTTATAAAACTCGGATGTTAAGCCATCCGGGCCTGGCGACTTCTTCAGAACTAACCCTTCCACCGCCAGGATAACTTCCTCCTTCCTGATCTCTTCTACCAAACCGTCGAAAGAGAGGTGAGCTCCTGACTCAGGGGTGACCCCAGCCAGGAAAGCTGACATCCTGTCCCGATCCAGATCCCTCCTCCCCAAGAGGCACGAGTAAAAGGATCTGACGAATTCCAGGATCCCTGATCTGGACCTGCTCAGAGATCCCGTACTATCGACCAGTCCTGTTATTAACTTTCTCTTCACTGACATCTTACAAATTCTGTAGGGGTCGGGCGAGCGGTACCTCCCGAAGTCCCTCTCAAAAACTAAAGATGTGTGCCTATCATACTGGCACCTCTTGAGCAAAGATTTCACCCTGGAGATATCCTCGCGGCTACCACCAGTCGAGACCAGATGCTCGAGTTTCCTCCTCAGACCCTGATACAGGCGGTACCTGTCCAGGGTCCTGAGGCTCGAGAGCCGGCGGAAGAACTTTGCAGCCCGATCTTCGAATATCTCCCACCACTCTGACTTAGTATCACAGAGATCCAGTAAAGGTACCTGACTCTGAAGGAAGTCCTCAAAGGATTGTCTCACCTCTGCTTCCTCCAAGACACCCGAATTCAGCTTCCAATAACCGCTTCCCATTTGGGGGGCTTCTGAAATATTCAGAGAAAACATAATCAAACAGTGATCAGAGAATTCCACCTCCACAACCCTTAAGGGCGAAAAGGTAGCCAACTCCTTCAAATAAAACCTATCTATTCTAGACCTGATCTGACTACCTCTTTAGAAAGTGAAACCCCCGTGGCCTGGGGTATGCCTAATGTGGACATCCTCCAGACGAGCCTCACTAGCTACTCTATTCAGAAAAATACTATCATAAGTCAGCCGGTTTCTGGTGCCTCCCCTGTCTTGGGGCCTTGTGATAGTATTAAAGTCCCCACCAAAAACCACCTGCCGGCTTGTAAAAAGGAAAGGCTTAATCCTCATAAAGAGACATTTCCTGTCCCACCTGGACTGGGGCCCGTAGATATTGATCGGGCACAGTTCCTGTCCTCTTATGAGGATATCCAAGATCAAACACCTCCCCATTTCTAATTCAATTACTCTTCGGCATTCTACCGGTGCGGTAAAAAGGACCGCCACTCCGCTATACGGCTCAGCCGCAAGAGACCAGTAGGAGGGCCCTGGTCTCCACTCCCTCTAGGCTTTATAAATTGCTGCCAAATCTGGCAGCCTGGTCACTTGCAAAAACAAAATGTCAGCTTCAACACGGCTGAGAAAATCGAAGGCTGTGAAACGAGCCACATCCGACTTAATGCTGGCGACATTAATGGTCGCCAGAGTCAGCAGAGCGGGTACCGCCATAAAGAGTAGTTAAATTAGACGGCCTTCTTCCCATCCTTCTCCCCCCTCCCAGGGCTGCCTTCTAGAGCAGCACGATCTCTCTTGAGGGAGATAGTAGTATCCATCTCTGCCACCACCATCTCCCTCTGCGCACCACTCCTGGCTTTATCAGTCTCAGGGCCTGGTTTTGCCACCCCTCCTGAGGACCTTGCATCCCCACCAGAGGGGGGCGCGGGGCCCCCTAAAGGCCCTCCCTCCTTCGCCCCCGGCCCCTCACCTTCAACCCCCTCATCCAAGGTCTCATCCAAGATGAGGTACCAGTTAGAGAGCTCCAGAGGGGAGCCGGTTACACCTTCCCTGGCCGCCGTTTCCGCCGTTTCCGTCTACTTTGGGACTCTGCCCCACTACCCTCTGCAGAACTTTCGTAGTGCAAGGACAGAGTCTCTTTGGCCCGATCCAGTCTCTCAATCTCCTCCTCCAGCTCGCTGCCCCCTAGGGTCTCGGATTCAAGAGGGGCAGTCGTTTGGGAAGGAGCGGGCATCACCCCAGGATGGGGTTCTTCCCCCTCCCTCTCCGCCTGACGCCTCTCTCTCCGCCTCTGCCGGGACGGGTTGTTCTGGTTCCTCACTGACCCCTTAACTCCACTACCTTTGCCAGTACCCGCCTCAGCCGAAGGGACCTCCCGACCCGCTCCTGCATGAGCTCGGGCCGCATTGGCCTCATAGAGAGGACAGCGACTGAAGGGGTGCCCGAGCTCCCCACACAGGTTGCATCTAATCTCCTCACAAGATGCAGGTAGATGACCTGTCCCCCTACACAACGCGAACTTCTGCACTTGGCAGCTGGCGCTGAAGTGTGTGGGGTTGCCGCACTTGTGACAGAGCTTAGGCTGCCCCCTGTAGATAACCAAGATCCTGTTTCGGCCAATAAAGGCAGATGATGGAATGTGGGAAACTGTACTGCCCAGACGCTTAAGCTTGATATTAAACGTCCAGGCACCCGACCAAATGCCAAACTCGTCCAGGTTTTTTAGCTGGTATTCCCTGGACCTCTCCGTATCTACCCTGCCAGGTCATGATGTCAATACAAGAGAGCGACTCGTTACGGGTCAGTACGGTCACCCTCTTGACCTCACTCTGGTGGGTTATCGCTTTTGCAACGAAACCACGCCAGTCCGGCATGTTCTTCACCAGCTCATATCCGGACCAGAAGAGCTCAAGCCCCTCCGGCCGGACAAAGCTGATGTCAAACTCCTTGGAGCCAAAAGGATGGATCAAGGCAAAGATGTTGGTTGCCTTGAAACCCATCCCAAGCAGGAGCTCCACTACCCTCTTCCTAGTAGGGCAAGCTTCATCGCTACTCCACTTGAGACAGACCACATTCCGTCTGGCTCAAGGGCCGGTTGTGGGTGAAGACCAGGTGGTCTCACCCCCGTTCTGTTCTTGGAAGGCCCGAACGCCATGTCTGTTGAACCAGAATGAACATTCCACCTTCTTCCCCTCTACGGAAAAGGAGCTCTCCCCCTTTTTGAAGGCCTCCAGCAGTTGCCGCTGCAAGTCACCATTACCAGACCCTGAGAGTGAGGAAGCCAAAGAGGCCAGCCACTCCCCCCCTACAGCCGCAGTCACACTGGCATAACTTCTGCCAGGCGGCACGGACGCAGGAGGGCAGCAGAACCGGCTCCCCCCCCCCACCTGTTCCAACTGTCACGCCGGACCCCCTGAGGGGGGAACACGGGGGGACCCCGCCACTTTTACAGCGGACGGCCTCCCCCCCTCCCCCCCACAGGATCCGGGATAACAGCCCCAACATTAAACATCTCAATACTTTTATCACTTTTATCACTTTCACCCAGGGGACCCACCTCTGCGGTGGTCATCACTATTTCATTGTCCCCCCCCCACACATACTGCTGGACCAGTGGGGACAATGGGGATAGTAGGAACCGCTGGCGTGATTGGCAGCACAGCCTCAGCCTCCACAGCTTTTGCGGCTGTATCCTTGGCCTCATTGGCTGGCAGGTGTATTTGTGCCTCTGTTACAATCCTCCTCACCCCCCCTGTACCAGGGGAGGATAGAGGGGATGCAGCAGAGTCCACCGCCCTAAACACTTTATATACAGTGGCCAGTTTTTTCCCAGCCTTTTTGGCTGGTTTCATTACTGTCCCTTTTCCTTTTCCTTTACCTTTATTGTCCTGTCTGTCCTGTCTGTTATGTCTTGCAGGACTTTTCCCTCCTGCTGCTTGCAGCCGGCTTGTGGCACCACTGCTCCCAGCCACACACACTCCGTCCATTGGGATCCCACCCCCCCGCCCACAGACACCCCTATGGGTGTGTCCACAGGTGCCCCCGCTGCCCCGGCCCCGCCCCCACCGCCTGCCGACTGACATCGGCGGCAGAGGAAGCAGGAAACACAGGCGCAGCGGAGCCACCAAGGGCAGGTAAAGCAGGGGACCCGATATCAAAAGCAACAGCAACAGGGGGGGCGATGGCATCCCCCCCATACCGCCGCACTTCCACTGTGCACTTACCCAGCACTACCGCAGACGCGGCGGCAGGCGGCGACACCTGACGCTCAGCCATGCCCCCCCTTCTCTGCCGGAACCTTCCTGTCTAGCTCCTCCCTTTCTTCACAGCCCTCGCTAGAGCAAGCGGGGACAGCGTCCGCCGCCATCTTAGCTTTTTTCCTCTCCCCACTCCCGTGCTCCGGTATCACTACAGAGACCAGGCTAGGGGGGTTAGTGGGTGCTGCGTCCCGAGTCGTCCCCGCAGTCGGCCCGGAACACAGCTGGTGAGGCACATATACATATCTCACCTCCAGCGAAGTCTTCTTTGCTTTATTATGTTTCTTGCCCATTGTATCTTCCTCCAGCAGATCATTGCCAAAAACAAACCCCTCTTCACGGATCCTTGGGGATTCCAGGTGACGGATCTCCTCCATCAGCTGACCGCCTGAGTTGCTCTCACAGTAGTCCTCCTCTGAGCTCGCGGGGGGCAGGTTCGTTTGCTGGCATCTCTGCCCCGCTGGCAGGCTTGCTTCCAAAATCTGCTCCCCCAGGTCTTCCTCTGGCTCTTCCTTCCAGGACTGCCTTGCCTGGGTCATCTCAGAGAACCTTTCTTCATTCTTTAATTTCTCCTGAAAAGGGCCACTACCCTTCAGGATAATCATCCTTCTTGCTTCTTGCAATTGTATTCTTCTTTCAGGAGTTTAATCCTGGCCGAAATCTCTGGCCTCTTAAACTTGGAGGCTTTGTTTGCCTTGACTTTCTACAGCTTTAACTCATTTCGGAGTTTCTTTAGCACTGGTGGTCTTCACAGCATCACCCCTGGGGCCACAGGGGACACATCCACATGACCCCTGCTGGATCTTCTGACCCCCGAAGTGGAAGATGGAGCAGAGGCCGGTAGTTCACCTCCCCTACTCCCCGCCGGCCTACCCCGGGAAGCATAGCCCAGGCCCCTACCAGCTCCCTAGGGAGAGGCAGGGCCTGGGCCGGGGAGAAAAGTGGAAAACTTCCCCACAAGCCTGGTTCCTCCCAGGGGATTAAGGTGTTGAAAAATTTCCCTGGGGCCTTAACGAGGTGGAAGTTTCCAGGAGCTGCTGCACGCACACCTTTCCACCTCAGCTGCAGGAAACAGACACGCCCATGCCTGATTCTCTGCTATGGGACCTCTCTCTTCTGTCTGGGTGCCGGGGCCTAAAAATATCTGACAGTGGCCTGTTCCAGTGTTGGGTGACATGAAGCCTGATTCTCTGCTATGACATGAAGCCTGATTCTCTGCTATGGGACCTTTCTCCTCTGTCTGGGTGCCGGGGCCTAAAAATATCTGACAATGGCCTGTTCCAGTGTTGGGTGACATGAAGCCTGATTCTCTGATATGACATGAAGCCTGATTCTCTGCTATGGGACCTCTCTCCACTGTCTGGGTGCCGGGGCCTAAAAATATCTGACAATGGCCTGTTCCAGTGTTGGGTGACATGAAGCCTGATTCTCTGCTATGGGACCTCTCTCCTCTGTCTGGGTGCCGGGGCCTAAAAATATCTGACAGTGGCCTGTTCCAGTGGTGGGTGACGTGAAGCCTAAATCTCTGCTATGACATGAAGCCTGATTCTCTGCAATAGGACCTCTCTCCTCTGTCTGGGTGCTGGGGCCTAAATATCTGACAATGGCCTGTTCTAGTGTTGGGTGACATGAAGCCTGATTCTCTGCTATGATATGAAGCCTGATTCTCTGCAATGGGACCTCTCTCCTCTGTCTGGGTGCCGGGGCCTAAATATTTGACAATGGCCTGTTCCAGTGGTGGGTGACGTGAAGCCTGATTCTCTGCTATGACATGAAGCCTGATTCTCTGCTATGACATGAAGTCTGATTCTCTGCTATGGGACTTCTCTCCTCTGTCTGGGTGCCGGGGCCTAAATATCTGACAATGGCCTGTTCCAGTTTTGGGTGACGTGAAGCCTGATTCTCTGCTATGACATTAAGCCTGATTCTCTGCTATGAGACCTCTCTCCTCTGTCTGGGTGCCGGGGCCTAAATATCTGACAATGGCCTGTTCCAGTGTTGGGTGACGTGAAGCCTGATTCTCTGCTATGACATAAAGCTCTGATTCTCTGCTATGACATGAAGCCTGAATCTCTGCTATGGGACCTCTCTCCTCTGTCTGTGTGCCGGGGCCTAAATATCTGACAATGGCCTGTTCCAGTGGTGGGTGACGTGAAGCCTGATTCTCTGCTATGCCATGAAGCCTGATTCTCTGCAATGGGACCTCTCTCCTCTGTCTGGGTGCCGGGGCCTAAATATCTGACAATGGCCTGTTCCAGTGGTGGGTGACGTGAAGCCCGATTCTCTGCTATGACATGAAGCCTGATTCTCTTCAATGGGACCTCTCTCCTCTGTCTGGGTGCCGGGGCCTAAATATCTGACAACGGCCTGTTCCAGTGGTGGGTGACGTGAAGCCTGATTCTCTGCTATGCCATGAAGCCTGATTCTCTGCTATGACATGAAGCCTGATTCTCTGCTATGACATGAAGCCTGATTCTCTGCTATGACATGAAGCCTGATTCTCTGCTATGACATGAAGCCTGATTCTCTGCTATGACATGAATCCTGAATCTCTGCTATGGGACCTCTCTTCTCTGTCTGGGTGCCGGGGCCTAAATATCTGACAGTGGCCTGTTTCAGTGGTGGGTGACATGAAGCCTGATTCTCTGCCATGAGACCTCTCTCCAATTGATATTGGTTAATTTTAATTTATTTTATTTTTATTTTAATTCATTTCCCTATCCACATTTGTTTGCAGGGGATTTACCTACATTTTGCTGCCTTTTGCAGCCCTCTAGCCCTTTCCTGGGCTATTTTACAGCCTTTTTAGTGCCGAAAAGTTCAGGTCCCCTTTGACTTCAATGGGGTTCGGGGCGAAGTTCGGGTCGAGTTCGGAACCCGAACCCGAACATTTCCAGGAAGTTCGGCCGAACTTCTCGAACCCGAACATCCAGGTGCTTGCTCAACTCTAGTCATCAGTAAAAAAATCCCGGAAAACCCATTTAAGGATGTTAGTGAGGACAGGGCTGTGACAGTAGCAGTATCAGGATGTGGGGAGGAAATGGAGACCAGGGTGACTTCTCAACAACACAAAGTTTGTCAGGATAGGAAAGTGCTGATCTCATGATGGTAGTGGCCTGTCCACTTATGTGACAATGTTAGTGAGGATAAGGCTACATAAGAATGGGTCACTGCCATGATTGGAATAGGGCAATGGAGAAAAATGTCACAAATGTTTTGTAGTGGCATGAAATGAGCCCTAGCAGCACAGAGCATGTCAGGAGGGCAAGTGATGATTTGGGAATTTGTGGGAGGTATTGACTGAGAGTTACATAGAGTAAGTAGCAGGGTCCCTAAGAAGCACAGAGTATTTCAGGAATATTGAGTCGTTCAGAGACGATGACCTGTCCTCTCTTTATCCCGTTATTAAAGGGTTTCTTGTTAGACTCCATGGTGTTTGTAGCTCATCCTGGATCTGTGAATGAAGGGCAGATGTTTTTGTGTTACATGGTGTGCACATTGATAGAAGTTGAATTCTACTATTTCTTGTGGTGGGGCACCCTCTAGTGCTGGGGTTTGATATAGCAGTGTCCTGCACTATTACATACTGTAGATTGGGTATAAAAGATTATCAGTTGTGTGTACAATGGTGGAGCTGAAGAGGGCATATCACTTTATATTATGACTGGACCCACCACCATTAGCTATTTCTTAGGGTCCATTCAGTGTTTTGCGGACTGCACATGGCCGGCACTATAATACTGTAGAAATGCCTTTTTTTGTCCGTGGCTGCAGACAAGAATAGGACATGTACTATTATTTTGCAGGGCAGCGGAGCTGCTGAAAATGTATGGGTCTGCACCTGTTCTGCAAAATTGTGGAACGAATGCGGACCCATTTTGCGGACGTGTGAATGGACCCTTACTTTAATAATCAGAGAGAGTTCTCCTGAACTATAGAGATAACCACCCCTCCTCTAATCTCTATGATAGGTGAGGGAAAAGAAAGATCCAACCAGGACAATGAAGGAGTCTAAGCGAGGTAAGTGACTGCCAGGTATGTAGCATTAACCCTCCACTGCCCCCGACCACCAATGACACTGACATTAATCCCATCAATAACCTAGACCTCCAGGAAAACTGGAATTAAGCCTTTCATAGCCCTAAACCACAGGGTGAACAACCTGTTGGATCTGTCTTGCCGCTAGTGTGAAAGTAGCCTTAAACAGATGCCTCAGACTGATGCCATACAGTGGCATCCGTTCAACATAGAGTTCAATTGTAAAAAAAAGTATACTTTTTACCATTGTAAAAAAAAAATATATACAGTATATATATTTTTTTTACTGGACTGTTCATGATACAAGAACGTGGTGTGTTTTTGTATCCTTTTTTTTATAATGTATATGTCAAACAGAGGCATAAAACATGATGTGAACCCACCCTAACAGGGATTAACACCCTGTTCCACACCTCCTAGGACAGTGGACTTGTCCGGGTGTCTGCCAGGAGGGAGAAGTCTTGTGTGATTCAGCATTCTTTAGGCAGAGTTAAGAGGAGAGAGGAAGAGAGAGGACCCGCTCCTGCCAGAGGAGGAGGAAGCAGCTCCTAGAGCACCCACTCTCCAGTATGTAAATAATGACGCAGGTAAAGTCTTTGGAACAGAGACAGCAGAGTGAACTGCAACATTGTTTTTACTGACACTGCTGTAAGGTGAGGGAAAACGGGAAAAAGACACCCTTATCACCAAACTACAACTAGGCCAACAACATCTAAGTTCAGAACTACAGCCATACAACCTACCACCATACCTCCTCAGCTGTGCCAGAAGAGAATTGCACTAAAGCCTGCTGCTACTGTTTGTATTATCGAGTTCTACATTGCACTTAGTAAAAGGATTTTGTTACGCTTAACTTTGGCCTCATTTTTCAATGCTGCAACTTTCACTGCAACAGACCCCAGGGAGTGACTGCCTGAGGTAGGACACCATGATACAACTATACTATATCAGGGCCATTGCCACTCCCATCCTCTTCACTGACTCCCTCTGGTGCTCGCTGCAACAGCATGGGTCCTGGCCATAGTGTACACAAGCAATCTTATTTTATGTGCCAACTTTTTATGTGGCCCAGTATCAAATGTTTAAAAAAAAAATGAAGATACATTGCATCCAATGACTCAGTCCAGTTTAGAATGTAGTTCTTTGTATAAACTGATCTTAGTTTGACAGAACCCATCCCTCATGAAGCCATACTGATACGGAGTATTTGTCTGGCCGAATCCAGGTATATTTGCCAGGTAGCTACCGGATCTCCACCAGACCCAATTATAGACAATAAGGCTGGCGGCCATTCAGATAATGTCCTGCAGTGCTGGATCCTGCCAGCAGTGTGAAAGAAGCCTAAAAAACTTTTTTTAGGCTTGGGATACACAGTGGTCATGCAGCAAATGGTGTCACATAAGTCGTGCAACAAAAAAAAGAATTGTGATTTGTCTGCAATTTGCTGTTGCATTGATGTCATACGATATGTGTGTTTGTGATATGTGTGATTTAGTATTTGCCACAGCCATCACACACTAAAAAATAAATAAACACGTTGCAAAGAAATCTGTTAATGGCAAAGTTGCATGCAATATGCAGACTACATCCAATAATCTAACAGGCTTGTAATTTTGTGACTGTTGCATCTGCAAAGTGCTGCCTGCCCAGGGCCAATCCTGTCCCAGGTTTAGAGGAATGCCGAGTGGTGTGGTGCGGCCTTAATAGTCTGTTTGTGTCACGGTGCTCCTACCTGGATACTGTCACTCCCCAATGTTAGGCTCCGAAGCAAAAATGAGGAGTGTAATTGTGGAGGTGGAGAAATAGTCAAGTCCAGACCTTATGAAGTCAAACAGCTTTCCTTGACCCCTTTGCATCAGTATAAAAAAACGATCTTTCTCTTGGTTCCAGCAGGTTTTGGCATAAACTGGCAGGCAAACTGTGATATTCTGCTTTATCCTTCTCTGCTGTGCTAAACTCATCTTTAGTCTGGTTACTGGACTTTATAGTGATTCTGCTACCTTTAGGCCTCTTTCACACGAGCAAAATGTTTTTGGCCCGGATAAGAGGCGGGATTTTTCTGCGCGAGTGCAAAACATTGTAATGCGTTTTGCACTCGCGTGAGAAAAATCGCGCATGTTTGCTACCCAAACCCGAACTTCTGTGATTCTGTGATTGATGTTCTGAAGATTGTATTATTTTCCCTTATAACATGGTTATAAGGGAAAATAATAGCATTCTGAATACAGAATGCATAGTATAATAGTGCTGGAGGGGTTCAAAAAAATTAACTCCCCTTCTCCTCTTGATCGCTTAGTTCCCGGTCTCTTCTTTACTAGCTGTGGGCTAAATGACCTGTGGTGACGTCAGATCACATGCTCCAATCACATGGTCCATCACCGTGATCTGACGTCACAACGGGTCCTTTAGCCCACAGCTCATCATTAAAGAAGAGACCGGGAACTACGCAATCAAGAGGAGAAGGTGAGTTAATTTTTTAAAAAATTTTTTAACCCCTCCAGCACTATTATACTATGCATTCTGTATTCAGAATGCTATTATTTTCCCTTATAACCATGTTATAAGGGAAAATAATACAATGAATAGATTGTCACCTAGAAACCATGCGTGAAAATCGCACCGCATCCGCTCTTGCTTGCGGATGCTTGCGATTTTAACGCAACCCCATTCATTTCTATGGGGCCTGCGTTACGTGAAAAACGCAGAATATAGAACATGCTGCGATTTTTACGCAACGCATAAGTGATGCGTGAAAATCACCGCTCATGTGAACAGCCCTATAGAAATGAATGGGTCCGGATTCAGTGTGGGTGCAATGCGTTCAACTCACGCATCGCACCCGCACGGAATACTCGCCCGTGTGAAAGGGGCCTTAGAGTGGGGTACCTTTGGCTGTTGACCCCCTCATAGTACTCTGTCGGTTAATCTATAATGAGTCAGGGTGATTCTTGTCTCCTTCGAATTCTAGACTAGACTCCAGACTGACTGAAACTTCCTGCAGCCCCTCCCTTGGTAGGAAATGGTACTGGCCCACTTCTGCCCAAAAGGGGGAGAATGGAATGGTAAGTTCCATTATATCGAAAAACACTCTGCCATATACACTGCCGTCTGCTGGTGAACTAGGCATATTACATGAACATAACAGTTTCACAGCAATGGTTAGGAATGCCCAATGTGGGAGGACCTGGAATAAATACACAGATGACATTATGGTTAGCCCATTAGAGACAGTAGCAGGGTATAGGAATGGTAATACCACTGTGGGGTATTACACATCACCATCGCGTTAGGCAAGTTTCAGGTGATCGAGTTGTCTGCTTGTCTGAATCTGGCCTTTGATTGCATGTCTTAACATGTGCGTATTTACTATCCTTACCTGTAGAGTTCTTGTGTAGTACTATCTGTAAGACTAGATTCATACCACATGTAGATCCTACAGATAAGTATTGTTTTATTATTGCAAAAATGTATTATTAAAACATCATACAACTGGATATGCTGTATAGTTTGCTGGCTCCTTTTTCCCTGTCTCGTTTAGGGCTCATGCACACAACTGTATGTATTTTGTGGTCCGTAAACTGCAGATCCACAAAATATGGATGCTGTGTGCCATCCGTATTTTTTTGCGCATCTATTTACTTCAATGGGGCCACTGTCTGCATTTTGCAGCCAAGTATAGGACATGTTATATAATTTACGGAATAGACATATGGATGTGGAACGCACATGGATCGGTAGTATGAATGTAGCCTTAAGAACAGGATCCACATGGATTCTGATTTTTGAATAATAGATATCAATAGCAGCAGGATGCATTCTGTTGCACCTCGTTTTAAAAGTATCCTTCAGCAGGATGCAGAAACGTAGTGTAAGAAATATATACAAAACAGACGTTTTCTCATTAATGGTTTATTGACTTTCAGCTTTAGGCCTCATGAACAAGACCGTTATTTTGGTCCGCATCCGAGCCGCAGTTTCTGCGGCTCGGATGCGGACCCATTCACTTCAATAGGGCCGCAAAAGATGCGGACAGCACTCCGTGTGCTGTCCGTATCCGTTGCACCGTTCCATGGCCCCGCAAAAAAAATATAGCATGTCCTCTTCTTGTCCGTTTTGTGGACAAGAATAGGCATGTCTACAATGGGCTACCCGTTCCGCAAATTACGGAAGGCACACGGGCGGCTTCCGTTTTTTGCTGATCGGCGGTTTGCGGACCGTAAAAAACAGCACGGTCGTGTGCATGAGGCCTAAATAACAGAAAATACCATATAAAAAGACTGAAACAAGAGCGATATGGGCCATCAAAGAGAAGCAAGTGACGACATGCATATAGTAAAATTTCAATGAAGGACATTTCTGAGGAAGAAAACATCTGTCAAAGAGAAAAAAAACAGACAATGTAATTATATGAGCACTAGTACTACCACTGCCACTAGTAGTACTAATAAAAAAGGAAAGCTCTGAATTGCAGTGATTCTAAAGGCTGAATGTATAAAAGGAGAATTTCCAGAATGAGCACGATGATATTTCCCACAGTAGAAAAAATGGGGAAGATTTAATAACCCTGCTGTCGGCATAAATTTAGGCATCATTAAAGAGGTTGTGTGCTATAATGACGTTAAAGGGGTTGTCTCATCATGGACAATGGGGGAATATCGATAGGATATGCCCCCATTGTCTTACAGGTGCGGATCTCACCGTTGGGACCCGCACCTATATCAAGAACGGAGCCCCGCAAGGTGGTGGCTAGAGGACTCAGGTCCGGCAACCACCAAGCTGGGTCCCCATAGAAGTGAATGGGAGCGTACCGCGCATGCGCGGCCCCCGCTCCCGTTCATTTCTATGGGGCCAACGGAAATAGACGAGCCAGCGCTTGGCTATTTTAACCTGCCAAATAGAAAATGAATGGAGGGTGGCTGCGCATGCGCAGTACACCCTCCTTTACTTGTGGGGCTCCGTTCTCGATATAGGTGTGGGACCCGCACCAATAAGATAATGGGGGAATATCCTAGCGATATGCCCCCATTGTCCATGATGAGACAACCGCTTTAATTACCAGTGAATAGCGGCTGTGAAAAAATAAGACATTGGACTGCATTGAAATCAACAGGACAGTTTTTCTTAACCCCTTACCGATATGTGATGTAATTAGTTATGAGCGAGCATGCCCGGCCGAATATCTGTTCGGCTCGAGCATTGCTATGCTCGGCACAAGGCGGTACTCGACCGAATACTGCATGTGCTCAAGCGCAATGATCGTCTCCTCCCCGCATGTGTTACGGGTTTTAAGCAGCCAATAAAGTTGCAGGTAAGTACTGCCCTCACTGTAATGCCAGTAGCGATGTTGGCTGCTGGCATTACAGTGATTGGCTGGCCGGAACGCGCCATCGGGTGCTATATAGCACCCGATGACGCATGTTCGGCTCAGACGTAGACAGGGAGAGCAGAGCGTAGGTAGGAAAAGACAGAGTAGGGAGCGAATTTCGCAGTTTTTATTCTGAGAAAGCTTTTCCAAGACCCAAAAGTCCTTTTAAGGACTACTGTGTGTGTTTTAGAGAAGCAATCTATTTACCTGCAGTCTCAGGGACAGTGCTGAGGAAGGGACTGATAGTGCAGGGAGAGATATTTGCTGTTTTTACTACCAAAAGCTTTTCAAAGACACACCGTAGTCCTTAAAAGGACTTTGGGATGTTTGACAGCAGCAAGATATTTTTATTTTATACAGTACCTATTAGTGACATATACTGTACATCATCCGCAGACTGTGTCTTTAATAATCTTGTCCACAACTAGTGTCCATAGTGTGTGGCTTTGTGTAAAACATACTGAACTACATCTGAAAACAGTGTCTGTATTACAAATTCTTATAATCTGGGCCTAATATAGTGTCCAACTGCTGAGAGTCCAACCCCTGGCACCCCCGAAGATTTGCTGTTTAAAGAGGCAAAGGTGCTCCAGCGAGTGCTGTGTCCTCCTCACAGCATACCAAACACAGCGCTGTACATTGTATAGTGGCTGTGCGTGGTGTTGCAGCCCAGGCCCTATCTTGAGAACATGACCCATGGGGGTTTGACTCCTGGCACCACTGCTGATCAGCCACTTGAAGAGGCCATGGCACTTCAGTGGGCACTGCAGCCTTCTCACAGCATGCCAAGCCCAGCGTTGTATATTGTATACTGAATTGAATGGGACTGAGCGGCGCATAGGCCATGAGGTCAGGATAGGTCATCAATATTTGATTCCTTGAAAACACCTTGATCAGATGAGTAATGTTTGGTATTTGTTTTATAATTTCCTGCTTGTAGGCCATTTTCTTAAAATATTAGACAACCCACTTATTCTACCTATAAAATAGGTAGTGCCCTGTGTCATACATACAACTGCTCGCAGGAATATTTTGTTGTCTGGACACATACTGTATTCATCTTTGCCAATGTGACAAGTGCAACTTATAAAAATACAGAAAAGTTCTGTTCTATTGTAATGTAAAGTATAGAGAGCAGTGACTTATAGCAACTATTCTACAACAGAGCTAAACGTTTATATAATCTTTGTAGAACAGCACAACAGTATCAGTTTCTCACTGAACCAGTGGCTCATATACACTGTATATAAAGTTTAGAGATAAGCAAATTGATATTTTACCAGAATTTTTTATTTTTCTTAAGTTCTAATTAAGTAAAATCTTAATTTCTTCAGATTTGTTTGGGGGAGGAGAGGGACTGTAATGTGTGCATAGTCTTATATGCTAGCCAACACTCCTTTTGATTTCTGGGAAAAGTATATGCAAATTAGCTTTTCTTCCAAAAATACAAATAGCTAAGCATTTTATGCTACCAGATGTAGGTAGCGATCCTATAAAGTTATCAGTTATAGCTATAAGGTAGCTATTATTTTAAACAAGCTTTGATGCATAACTTGGATAATAGCAAAATCAGCCTCTCATCTGTAGATAGCTGTTTTAGGGTGATTGCTCCTCAACAGTGCAGAACAGAGAGAACTGGCTTAGCTAGGTGACTCTAGGTCAGTTCTTGCTGCTCTACACTGATGAGAGGCAGTCTGTCTGCAGATGAGATGCTGGCACAGCTGCTATTCAAGTTATACTTCAGGACCTGTTTAAAATATCAAGCATTGACATCAGATGTTTAACTTTCTTTTCCTTTTTGAAGAAAAGACAATTTGCATATATTTTTCCCAGAAACTCAGAGGCCTCACACCCAACTAGTTGCTCTCCATAAGGAGAAATAGTAACATCCGGATCCTGACCAAGGCCTAGCTAAGCTAGTTCTCTCTGCTCTGCAGTGACAAGGGGCTATCACCCTCAAACAGGTGTCTGCAAATGACATGCTTGCTTAGCGGTTATCAAAGTTATGCTTAAAAGCCTATTTAAAAGGAGAGCTATCTGGTGGCATGAGAGTCTTAGTTTTCTTTTTGGAAAGAAGTTTTAAGGAATAGAAAAATCGCTTACAGGTGTCTTTTTCCATTTGACTTTTGTTTTCCTGAGGACGGGAATACACTTACTATTAGTGATGGCCAGTTCGCAGTGTTCGCCGACGAACACATGCGATCTGCCATCTTTATTCCCAAGTCCGGCGATGCAGAGGTAAGTCCTTGCTGTGCCTGCGCCGCGAGCCGCTCTGAAACACATGCGGTCACCGGGAGCAGGCAGTTCCGAGAACAGCCCGATGAAGGCTGTTCTTGGAACTGCCTGCTCCCGACGACTGCATGTGTTCCAGAGTGGCTCGCGGCGCAGGCACAGGTAAGGACTTACCTCTGCATCGCCGGACTTGGGAATAAAGATGGCAGATCGCATATGTTCGTCAGCGAACACTGCGAACTGGCCATCACTGCTTACTATACACAAACTTGCAGACTTCCTAGAAGTTCTTTATATTCTAGGCATAAATGACTTTGCAGACTGATTTGTAGTACAAGGCCTAGCCCAGTGATGGCTAACCTTGGCACTCCAGCTGTGGAGAAACTACGACTCCCAGCATGCTCCATTTCTATAGAGTTCTCAGAGCAGCCAAGCAAGCGGGGCATCTTGGGAGTTGTAGTTTTACCACATCTGGAGTGTCAAGGTTAGCCATCACTGGCCTAGCCTATCTTTCTACCATTACACCCCCCAACTCCATGGAAACTGGTCAAAATCTGGAATGCCAGCAAGACCCGAAATGGACCCCCCAAAAAATCTATGAACTCTTTTTGTAGTGCAGTATATCATTTCTCTGCACATGACAAGCAATATCTTGAGGCATAATGCTTTTTTCCTTTACAGTAGGTGTCTTCCATCATTACTGCCCTGTTTTCTCTATTCTCATTTTCAAGCTTATCCCCTGAGGTTTCAGTGCTGTAACCATCTGCCTGGTCATATGTTTTTTGGGTCAGACAAGACCAGACCCTCTATTGCTCCATGTAACTGGCCGACTAAGACCTGTTCTAGGTTGCTAATATAGCTTATGTATATGTTCATACAGCAAAACCTGCCAATAACCTTAATACAGTTCCTATGTTTGTCTGTTAAAGACAAAAGCAGAGTTATTTACAGTGACTTCATGTTTGGATGTAATGAAACTGTTATATATTGTGTTCACAGAAGCATAAAAGATAATATGCCTTTAAGATTCATTATATGGATGTGAGGCAAGCTCAATGAAACAGCAGAAACAGAAAGCACAGGGGTAAACTTTTGTTGCTGGGCAGGAGTTTTGACCAATCACAGCCAGCCTCACACACAGTCTGTGTGGGAAATCCCCCTAGCAGGAGCTGCTGGAATCATTATTCACCAGAGAGAGGAGTTGAACAGACACACACTCCACTAAGAGCTATGTTTTAGGTATTTAAAACGGTTATATAATGTTTCTGTTTCTACTGTTAATATAGTTATTAGAACTGTATACTGAACTGGTTATATGTATGTTTACTTACAGTTCAACCAATTGCATACAAACGAACTACTGAGCCATACAACCATACAGATGCAAACTACAAAGTCACAATCCAAATTCCAATTCCCTATTGCAATCCAAATTGCATACAACCATACCAGATCATACTCAACCAATCTGCAAATAGTTACTGCTAACTGCATACTGCAAATTGCGACCAAATTCAGCAAGTAGAACTATTAGTTGGACCTCAGATATACCTCTCAGAGAGATCATAAAGTGCTTAAATAACTTAAAGTAAAAGTACAGATACTCAAGAGAGAAATATATCCACCATTTTATGATGAATGAAAAGATTGAACAGTTGAACCACCATCTTATGCATACTGCCATTTTGTGATATCTTTTCAACACTAGTGATGAGCGGCAGGGGTCATATTTGAATTTGCGATATTTCGCGAAAATTTTGTAGAATATTCGTTGAATATTCTCAAATTCGAATATTCGTTATATTCTATAATTTTTTTACTCTATAAATCGGCAAGGTGATGATCATGTAATATGCAAATTTTCGTAATGCGAATTCTATCAATGCGAATTTTTATTGCAAATTTTTCAACTTACAACTATTAGACAAAAAAGATTATAGCACTATATCAGCTAAATTGTTCTATATTAGTTTTTTTTTCCAATATTCGCTATATTGTTATAACTTCGTTCTTTTGAATATTCGGAATATTCTAAAGCAAGAATATATAGCAATATAGCGAATATTCGAAAAAACAAATATAGAGCAATTTAGCTAATATAGTGCTATAATCTTCTTTGTCTAATAGTTGTAATTTTTTTCTCATCTGAAGTTCAGATTGGAAAAAATTACAACTATTAGAAAAAAAGATTATAGCACTATATTAGCTAAATTGCTCTATATTCGTTTTTCTTCAAATATTCGCTATATTGCTATAACTTTGTTTTTTCGAATATTCGTAATATTCTAAAACAAGAATATATAGCAAATATAAAAAAAATAAAAAATAGAGCAATTTAGCTAATATAGTGCTATAATCTTTTTTTTATAGTTATAATTTTTTCCAATATGTTCTTCAGATGAGAAAAAAATTACAACTATTAGACAAAGAAGATTATAGCACTATATTAGCTAAATTGCTCTATATTCGTTTTTTTTCCGAATATTCGCTATATTGCTATATATTCTTGTTTTAAAATATTACGAATATTCGAAAAAACAAAGTTCTAGCAATATAGCGAATATTCAAAAAAAAAATAATAGTTGTAAAGTGAAAAATTCTCAATAAATTTCGCATTACAAAAATTTGCATTATGAAAATTCGCAAACATTACTACTCCTAAAGTCAAATATACTGCAGCCTTCTCATTGGCCCACAAGCTAGAAGCAGGCAGGGATCATATGTACTGAATAAAAATAATAAAAAAAAAATATTCAAAATTACAAATATATATCATTATATTCGAAATATGCGCGAATTTTCGAAGTACCTATATTCGCGATAAAAATTTGAAATTTGAATATTCGTGATTAACACTACTCAACACATGTTATGTATATGGACTATCTGCTGCGGAGGCGGCACTGTTATATATGAAGAAAAGTTAAAGTTAATAAAGAAGTTGGTTCAAGCATTTGGTGTGCTCTTTAAGCCTACTATTTCCATAGAACGGCGTTAGATTAAGTACAGAGTAATAGACAGTCTGGTGCTATAGCACAAAAGGTACCATATAGTGCTGCGCCTGCCACAGTGGAACTAATACCCTCAGAGGGCGAAGTGATAGCGCTCCTCAACTTTCACAGCAAAGAGCACATTAGAGCAGCGTAGCGCCAGCATATACCGCCGTGCAGCAACTGTTCCCGAGTGAGCAAGCAGACACTTCAGCGGAGCTACCATAGAGGCTATAGAACGTGTGCATTAGTCAAACTGCAAGCGGCTCTTAAAGTGGCAGAACGGGAAAGGTAAAATAGTCACACAGAGAGCGCCAACCCTCCTGCGATCCCTAGAGAGAGAAAGAGACGCATGGTGGAAGGCCAAATTCCAGAGCTAGAGTGCCCACACCGCTATCCACGGAGAGACCATGTACTGCAGCCAGTTAGTTTCCCGCCAATAGGCCCAAAGCGTGCAAGCAGCGTATCCAAGCCAGCGCATCGCAAGTCATCACAGATCGTCGCAAGTCATCACAAAACAACGCAAGTCTGCACAGAGCATTGCAAGTCAGCGCAGAGCATTGCATCATATCAAGAAAAGACACGTCTACTTTAAGACTGACATTTGTTCCTGCTCTTCAGAATAAGGTCAGCGCTTTACTTTTATTACTTATTATTGTGTATAGGCTTTGGCATAAAGAGACATTTTCGTGTTCAGGAATTAAAGACTTTAAAGTAAAACAAAGGACAGTTTTGTAGTATATGGACTCTAAAGTATGTAAAGTGAAAGTCATTTATTGCCTGCATTTATTGCTGTTACATTTAAAGTCAAAGTCATTTATTTCTGCATTTGTCAGTATTCCATTTAAAGTGAAAGGCATTTTATTATTTGTATTGATTGTTATAGCATTTAAAGTAAAATGGCTGAGCCTAGTATTACCATGCCACTGTTAGAGGATGCAAAGATAGAGTACAAGTTGAAGAGCAAGGGAATCTGTCTGAGGTAGAAGAGTCTGATGCAGCATTAGTCTTGCCTCAAACAAATATAGCCCAAGCAGATAAACTAAGACATTTATCACGTGTCAGAAAACTGACCCCAAAGATGCTGGAGAATTTGGAGCAAGAAGCAGCGCTGAAAGGAAAAAAGTTTGCCAGAATGTATGATAAGTGGAAATTATACATTAAAGACATTCGTAAAAAGCTAAAGCAAGAAAGTATAAAAGGGAACTTGAATGATATGGTAGAGACAGTAGAAGAATCTGAATCAGAGCTTATGGCAGCATATGTTAACCTGTGGTTGTTTACAACACCTTCTCAGGAAATTGTAAGGAACATAGACACATGTACTGCAGTCACTAAAGATTTAGTAAAGCTCATGAAAGAACTTTCACCTGCAGCTAATTATGATGAAGTTAAAGCAAGTAGTAGAATGAACAAGCTTTTTATGAGAGACTATGCTAAATCCTTAGGTGCTACCAAGTGTGATAGCCTTCGCTAGCAGAAGTGCCACCCATATATCAGAGTCCTCAAATACTTCAGCCAAAAGAAAGGAATTAGCTAAACAACTTGCTGTCAAGAGAGCAGAAATTGAAATGGAAGCTGCCATCGAGGCGCAGCGCCAACCAATGGCTGAAAAGGAAGCTGAAAAGGATGCACAATGCCATCAGATGGAAGCTGAAATGGAGGCACAGCACCATTAAATGGAAGCTGAATTGGAAAGGCAAAAAGAAGCCAAGATCATAGAAGCCAGACTCAGAGCACAAGAAGAGGATATGAATCAGAGTAGTCATACGGTAGGTTGAAATCTGTACTAAGTGAAAAAGCAAACTCCTACTTTCATACATACTGCCAGGAGAATGGAAGGAAATCTCCAGCACTTAGTGAGGAAATAAGTCATTATCCTTCCATCCCTGCTCAGAAAGACAAAGAGAGGCCTAGTCCAGTGTTAGGAAAAAGGTGTGTGGATTTACCCTCTATATCTACCGGAAAAGAAGAAGAAAGGGACTCACCTAATTCAGAACTAAGTGAGAAAATAGAACCGGATGATTCTATTCCTAGATGCCACAGCAATGCTCAGGAGAATGTTACAACCATTGTGCCAGCAAGACCACAGAAAACAGTCCTAGCTAGACTTCACGTTCCGGAACATACTGTATTTTCAGGAGATGTACTGAAGTTCATAGAGTGGAAGGCAAGTTTTGAGATGATCATTGAGCATCATAGTATTTGATTGCTCAGCAAAGTATGATGGTGTTGCATTGAATGATCATCTACTAAAAGGACCAGAACTTACAAACACTCTGCCTGGAGTACTCTATAGATTCAGAGAGTATCCCGTAGCGGTCATGTGTGACGTTGAAAATATGTTCCACCAGTTTCATGTAAAGAATGAAGATAGAGACTTCCTGAGGTTTCTATGGTGGGAGTACGAAGATACAGATTCAGAGCCAGCAGAATACAGAATGAAAGTACACTTGTTTGGACCAGCATCATCTCCAGGTTGCGAGAAATATGGTATGAAGTACTTGGCCAATCAGAATGAAAAGGATTGCCCATCAGCAGCAATCAAACTAGTGAAAGAAAGCCAAGAGTTATGCACAAGAGGAAACCTGTGCCTTCACAAATTTATCTCAAACAGAGTGATACTGGAATCCATTAGTGACTCTGAACGTGCATCAACAATGAAGAATGTAGATCTCAATTATGATCATCTTCCGGTCCAGAACGTACTTGGATTGGGATGGAATGTAGAGAATGACAAGTTATTCTTTGATGTATCTATTAAAGAGAAAGTTCCAACTAGATGTACCATTCTTTCCGCAGTGGCTTCTATATTTAATCCATTGTGATTCTTGGCCCCAGTAGTCCTCAGAGCAAAATAAATACTACAAGAATTATGCAGACAGAAGTTGGGATGGGACGAGCCCATACCTGAAAATTTGAGGCCAAGGTGGGAGAGTTGTAAGGAGACTCAAAATGTGACAAAAAGGAAAACGGCTCACTACTCCACTCAAGTTGGAACGTCCTATACAGAGGTTAGTTCTTCTTGAGAGTGATAAAAGACACTTGGAAGTTGAGAACATGATAGAAAATTCCTCAAATTCATGTTTAAGGCCTACCACTAAGAACATAGAATTATAGGTAATTTTGGTGGGAGTGTAGCTGGCCAGCTAAGACCTGTCTTAGGTTGCTAACATAGCTTATATGTTTGTACACCTAGACCTGCCAATAACCTTAATACAGTTTCTATGTTTGTGTGTTAAAGACAAAAGCGTAAAAAAGAGTTATTTACAGTGACTTTGGATGTCATGTAATAGTTATATTTTGTGTCCACAGAAGCACAAAAAGATAATGTGCCTTTAAGATTCATTATATGTTTTTCCTAGATTGTTGGAAGTCCTTGATGAATCGGTGGAGGAGGGGAACCTACAGGGTTCAATAATGGAGGCGGTAATAATATTAATTCCAAAAAAAGGTAAGGACCCCACAGATGTGGGATCCTATAGACCGATTTCGCTGTTGAACGCGGATGTAAGGCTCCTGGCGAGGATCTTGGCCACAAGGCTTTCTGCGGTTATCTCCTCCATTGTCCACCCGGACCAGAACGGTTTCATTCAAAATAAAGGTAAACATAATCTCCACCGGCATTTTGCCAATATACATTCTGGGGGGTCTGCTCGCTCCATCCTGTCCTTAGATGTCTCTAAGGCCTTTGACAGGGTGGAGTGGCGGTTCCTATGGAGGGTTTTGGCGAGGATGGGCTTTGGGGAAAGATTTATAAACATGATCAAAACACTCTATTGATCCTCTACGGCCAAGTTGAGTATCAATGGGAGCCTTACTGCCAGTATTGATCTAAATACAGGTACTTGCCAGGGTTGCCCACTATCCCCACTCCTATTTGATATTTATATTGAGCCCCTGGCCTTGGCTATTAGGCAGGATGTCCAAATTAAAGGATTTGGAACATTGGGAGAGGAAGATCGTATTTCTCTCTACGCGGATGACGTCCTTTTTTTTCCGCAGACAATACAGAAATAACTGTCCCAAGAATTATTCATATGGTTAAACTATTTGGTGAGGTATCAGGCCTGGATATAAACTGGTCAAAGACTATTCTGATGCCAATAGACCCGGTGTCTCAAGAGGAGTTCTTGATAAATCAGTTAGATGTCGTTGATACTTTTCAATACTTGGGTATGACGATATATCCCAAGGTTGAAAATTCTGTACATCCTAATCTGACCCCATTGATAACAAAAACTAGGGCAAAAATAGGGATTTGGCTGAGACTTCCTTTATCCAGAGCTGACCGAGTTTCACTGGTTAAAATGGTAATTCTACCCCAATTCCTCTATGTCCTTAGGAATGTACCCATTTGGATAGAGGATAAATATTTCAAACTAATGGAAAGAATTATCAATGATTTGATTTGGGAAAGAAAACAAGAGACTCAAACTAGAATATTTATATAAGCCGCTGGAGCAAGGGGGTTTAAATCTCCCATGCTTTAAAGGCTATTCCATAGCTGGTCAGCTATGGATGTGTAATGAATGGCCAAACAGTACTTCTTTAAGCAGCCTAGTAAGAAGCTCTGCACATAATAATATATTTACGCTTTTGGAATCTGGGCTACTGAATAATAGGGACTGGGGTCATAAAGGGACTACAAAATTACTATTGAAAATGTGGGCTATTAGTAGAGGATGGTTGGGGGTAAAGGGATCACTTATATTCACGCCTCTTTGGCACAATATCCATTTACAGAGATTAGATGGTATAGCAAGGGATCAATTCTGGCAAAATAATGGGATTCTCTATATGGCACAGGTTGTTAAGAATGGAGAAATTAAGTCGTTTGTGGAATTATCACATAGTGTAGAGAATCTATCTTGGTTTAGGTATTTTCAGCTTCATTCGGCACTTTTTAGTTTGGATGATAAATCACTGTTAGAAATAGATAATTCTTCGTTAAATGAGAGGTTTGGGAAGATACCACTAAAATGAAGATTTCAAATATATATAAATTATTAATTAAGTTGCGGTTTTCTGAGACACAATCACCAGGGCAAAAGGCCTCGGAGAGGGATTGCCCAAATATGCAAATGGTAGGGTGGGGGAGCATTTTCATTAATCCAGATGTACTTTCCCATAACTTTAATCACGTTCTAATACAGTTTAACATTTATCACAGATTATATGTTACCCCTATCTGGTTAAACAAGTGTGGAATAAGAGATAACGCCAAGTGTCCTCGATGTGATGCTGCTGGTGCGGATTATCTGCATATGATCTGGGCATGCCCAGAACTCGGGCATACTGGAGTGGTATTAATAATTTCCTCACCCATAAATTAAAAATACGAATTCCTCTTGAGCCACAATTGTTTTTACTGAACGATCTTTCGACATTAAGAAGCCATAAACCCCAAAAGATCCTACTACGTAGAACATTACTATTGGCTAGGCTCCTGATTAGTCGGAGCTGGTTTGCACGTCATGCCCCAGAGATAAACAATTGGATAAACCTGGTTAGCAAGGTGAAAAACTACGAACTGATTGTTTATAAGCAGAGAGGTGGATTAGAGAAATGGGTTAAGATATGGGACTGCTGGTAGTTCTGATAGGATCGTATATGGATATTAATATATATATATTTTTTTGTCCTCTTCTCTCTTTCCTTCTCCTTATTTCTTTTCGAGGGAGGTTGGGGGTGAGGTGGGGGTGGACGCATCGCAGGGTGGGGGGGATAATGGGGTTAAGCGGGAAAAATGTTGGAAAATATATAATAAGTTTGAATTGTACTTTGTGTATTTGTTTTTTAAAGTAATAAAGATGTTAAATAAAAAATATTAATTATATAATGTATGGTAAGCTCAATGACACAGCAGACACAACAGCAAGCATAGAGTTAAACTGTAGTTGTGTCATGGTCTTACCTTCTTGCTGTTCTCCTTCGTTTGACATGTGCTGGCGGCCATCTTGGTTTCTGGGTTTCTTGTAGCCTCCCACCCTGCGGCTTCTCCTTCCCACTGGGAGGAGCTGGATGCCTAGCTCATATATATAGGAGGTCTGTGGCTTCAGTTCCTTGCTTGGTCCTCCTGTGTTCACATGCTTCTAAGACTGCTGCTGCTGCTTCTGGTTCCTGATCCTGGCTTCGTCTGACTACCCTGCTGGTTCCTGATCCAGGCTTCGTCTGACTACCCTGCTGGTTCCTGATCCAGGCTTCGTCTGACTACCCTGCTGGTTCCTGATCCAGGCTTCGTCTGACTACCCTTCTGGTTCCTGACCTCTGGCTTCGCAAGACCCTGCTTCGGTTTAGCCATCCGTTTGGACTTTTGCCTTACAGCTTGATTTTCAATAAAGCCTTCTTATTTCCACTTATCTCTTGTTGTACGTCTGGTTCATGGTTCCATGACATTAGGACCAAGCCATGAATTCTGACGGTACAGGGCCATCCTCGCTACCTACGCTGGTTGCCAGACTTGATCAGCAGGATCACCTGTTGGGTCGGTTCGCTGTGGCGTTGCAAACCCTGCTTGAACGCACGGCTCATTTAGCTTCCGTTGCCGATGGGTCGGTTGTCGCTCCTGGGCCCGCTCCTACTGCCGCTCCGGTTGTTGCGCCAGAGTCTACCCCGACACCTGTTGCTGCGCCTGCGGTGTTTCGGGGTATGACCGGTTCTGCCCCCCTTCCACAGCGCTTTGGGGGAGAGCCAACTCAGTGCCGAGGTTTCCTTAACCAGGTGGGCATTTATTTCGAGTTGCTGCCACATGCCTTTCCTACTGAGAGATCAAAGGTGGGCTTCTTGATCTCGCTGCTCTCGGACAAGGCCTTGGCCTGGGCCAGCCCTTTATGGGAGAACAACAATCCGGTGGTTGCCGAGTTTTCCGGTTTTGTTGCTTCTCTTCGGAAGGTATTCGATGTGCCGGCTCGTGCTGCCTCTGCTGCGAAGCTCCTTATGTCCATCAGACAGGGTTCACGATCCGTAGCTGAATACGCCATTGAGTTTCGTACCCTGGCAGCAGAGGTGGGCTGGAATAATGAGGCTCTGGTCGCTGCTTTCTCTCATGGTCTCTCGGTTGCCTTGAAGGATGAGGTTGCAGCTAAGGACCTACCAGTGGAGCTCGAGTCTCTTATTTCTTTCCTGATTTTGATTGACACCAGACTCAGGGAGAGACCTTTCTTTAAGGAGAGCCTGCGGAGGTCTTCTAACAGATTGGCGCCTACGTTTGCTGTCCCACCCGTGCCTCCCTCTCCTCCCACGCCTCCTGGGGATGACTTGTCTGGGGGTGAACCCATGCAGCTGGGGTTTGCTCGCCTGTCCGAGGGGGAGAGGGTACTCCGGAGACGCGAGGGCCGATGCATGTACTGTGGTCTCGGTGGGCATTTTCGGTTGGCATGCCCGAACCGTCCGGGAAACGCTCGCACCTGAGATCCTGTCGGGGGCAGATCTTGGGTGGAGTCTCCTCGTCCCCGGTTTCCCGTGTTGACAAACCACTGATTACTGTTGTCCTCTCCTGGGTCGGGGGCTCGGTGACGACCCAGGCGTTGGTGGACTCTGGTGCTGGTGGTTTGTTCATTGATAGTGTGTTCGCTGCCGCCAATTCCATTCCTCTGCAGCCTCGAGGTTCCCCACTGGCTCTTGAGGCGATAGACGGCAGACCCCTTCTGCAGCCACACGTGACTCAGGAGACCCTTCCAGTGGGGATGGCCATTGGTGCCGTTCACAGAGAGTCGGTCTGTCTCCAGGTTATTTCGTCTCCACACTACTCGGTGGTCTTGGTGTACCCCTGGCTCCAGAAGCATAATCCGACTTTCGATTGGAGATCGGCCGAGATCCTTTCGTGGTCACCGCAGTGTGGGGCTAGTTGCATCCATGGGCCTGTCAAGTTGCTGTGTACTTCCTCGGACTCTCTGTTGCCTCCTGAATACGAGGAGTACCGGGATGTATACGATAAGGTGCGTGCGGTTGCCCTACCTCCGCACCGCCCATACGATTGTGCCATAGAGTTACAATCTGGTGCCGTTCCTCCTCGTGGCAAAGTCTATCCACTGTCGGTAGCGGAGAATGAGGCCATGGAGGAGTACGTGAGGGAGGCGCTTTCACGCGGACACATTCGCAAATCCTCGTCCCGGCAGGGGCTGGATTTTTCTTTGTGAAAAAGAAGGGCGGTGAGTTGAGGCCTTGCATCGATTACAGGGGTCTCAATCGCATCACGATCAAGAACGCTTACCCGATACCCTTGATTTCCGAGCTGTTCGATCGCCTCAAAGGGGCCACGGTCTTTACCAAACTCGACCTGAGGGCGGCATATAACCTGGTAAGGATCAAGGCGGGCGATGAGTGGAAGACCGCGTTTAACACCAGGACCGGTCATTATGAATCCTGGGTTATGCCCTTTGGGTTGTGCAATGCGCCCGCAGTCTTCCAGGAATTCATCAACGATGTTTTCCGTGACCTGTTGCAGCAGTGTGTGGTGGTCTATTTGGATGACATCTTGGTATATTCTGAATCCATGGAGGCCCACATTCTGGATGTCAGACGAGTGTTGCAACGGTTACGAGAGAACAAGCTGTTCGGTAAGCTTGAGAAATGCGAATTTCACCGATCCCAGGTAACCTTCTTAGGTTACATCATTTCCGCTGAGGGGTTCTCCATGGATCCTGAGAAGGTTTCGGCTGTCTTACAGTGGCCCCAGCCCAGTGGTCTTCGTGCCCTGCAGCGCTTTTTGGGCTTCGCCAATTATTATCGGAAGTTCATCAGGGACTTTTCCATGCTAGCCAAGCCTCTCACGGATCTGACCAGGAAGGGCAGTAATCCCCAGGTCTGGCCGCTCGAGGCCATCCGAGCTTTTGAGGCTCTAAAGTCCGCCTTTGTGTCGGCTCCGATTCTGTCGCATCCCAACCCTGGTTGCCTTTTGTCCTCGAGGTGGACGCGTCTGAGACGGGAGTAGGCGCCCTTCTGTCTCAGCGTAGAACACCAGAGGGTCCTCTGCTTCCATGTGGGTTTTACTCCCGGAAACTGTCTTCCGCGGAGTGCAACTATCAGATTGGTGACAGGGAGTTATTGGCCATCGTGCAGGCCCTTAAAGAATGGAGGCACTTGCTCGAGGGCTCGGTGGTTCCGGTTCTCATCCTGACGGACCACAAGAATCTGACCTACCTCTCTGAGGCCAAGAGATTGACACCACGTCAGGCCAGATGGGCTCTGTTCTTGTCAAGTTTTAATTACGTGGTCTCCTACCTACCCGGTTCCAAGAACATCAGAGCGGATGCCTTATCACGGCAGTACTCCGAGCTGTCCGGGGAGGAGTCGATTCCGACTTCGGTCATACCTCCGAATCAGATCCTGGCCGCTATTCGCACCAGCCTGACCTCTCCCCTGGGTGAGCAGATTTTGGCGGCTCAATCTGGTGCTCCCTGTGGGAGACCCAACGGCAGATGTTTTGTGCCTGAGGAGTTGCGCACTCGGTTGTTGCGAACCTACCATAACTCCAAGGCCACGGGGCATCCTGGAAAGAATCAGCTGTCCTGGGCTGTTTCACGTCTGTTCTGGTGGCCTTCTCTACGTTCCGACATCGCCGCATATGTAGCGGCATGCTCCGTTTGTGCCCAGAGTAAGTCCCCTCGGCACCTTCCGTTGGGCCTTTTGCAACCCATAGCCACCGGGGAGCGTCCATGGTCACACCTGGGGATGGATTTCATTGTGGACCTCCCTGCATCCCGAGGCCATACGGTCATTCTCATGATTGTGGATCGGTTTTCCAAAATGTGCCACTGTGTTCCTCTCAAGAAGTTACCCTCTGCACAAGAGTTGGCCTCGATTTTTGCCAGGGAGGTCTTCCGGTTGCATGGTTTGCCCAAGGAGATTGTGTCGGATCGGGGGAGTCAGTTTGTGTCCAGGTTCTGGCGCGCCTTTTGCTCCCAGTTGGGGATTCATCTCTCTTTCTCCTCGGCCTACCACCCTCAGTCCAATGGGGCCGCAGAACGATCCAATCAGGCCTTGGAGCAATTCCTTCGTTGCTATGTCTCCGATCACCAAGACAATTGGGTTGACCTCCTGCCTTGGGCTAAGTTTGCCAGGAACACGGCGGTGAACTCTTCCTCTGGGACGTCTCCCTTCATGGCCAATTATGGGTTCCAATCTGCCGTGTTACCGGAGGTATTTTCTCCCCAGGATATTCCGGCTGTGGAGGATCACCTTTCCGTCCTACGTGCTTCTTGGGTACAGATCCAGAGGTCCCTTGAGGTCTCTGCGCAGCGCCAGAGACTCCAGGCTGATCGCAGACGAGCGCCCGCTCCTTCCTACCAGGTCGGAGACCGCGTATGGTTGTCCACCCGCAACCTCAACCTTCGAGTGCCCACTCCCAAGCTGGCGCCTCGCTTTGTTGGTCCCTTCCGAGTGCTTTGCAGGGTAAACCCGGTAGCCTATGCCCTTGCGCTTCCTCCTGGCATGCGGATCTCCAACGTGTTTCATGTCTCCCTGTTGAAGCCACTGGTGTGTAATCGTTTCACTTCCTCGGTTCCTCGGCCTCGTCCGGTCCAAGTGGGCAATCGTGAGGAGTATGAGGTGAGCAATATCCTGGACTCACGCCTGGTCCGCGGTCGGGTGCAGTTTTTGGTCCATTGGCGTGGTTATGGTCCAGAGGAGCGTTCCTGGGTTCCCTCCGCAGATGTCCATGCTCCTGCCTTGCTCCGAGCCTTCCACGCACGCTTCCCTCAGAAACCGTTCTTTACTCCGCGGAGGAGGGGCCCTTGAGGGGGAGGTACTGTCATGGTCTTACCTTCTTGCTGTTCTCCTTCGTTTGACATGTGCTGGCGGCCATCTTGGTTTCTGGGTTTCTTGTAGCCTCCCACCCTGCGGCTTCTCCTTCCCACTGGGAGGAGCTGGATGCCTAGCTCATATATATAGGAGGTCTGTGGCTTCAGTTCCTTGCTTGGTCCTCCTGTGTTCACATGCTTCTAAGACTGCTGCTGCTGCTTCTGGTTCCTGATCCTGGCTTTGTCTGACTACCCTGCTGGTTCCTGATCCAGGCTTCGTCTGACTACCCTGCTGGTTCCTGATCCAGGCTTCGTCTGACTACCCTGCTGGTTCCTGATCCAGGCTTCGTCTGACTACCCTTCTGGTTCCTGACCTCTGGCTTCGCAAGACCCTGCTTCGGTTTAGCCATCCGTTTGGACTTTTGCCTTACAGCTTGATTTTCAATAAAGCCTTCTTATTTCCACTTATCTCTTGTTGTACGTCTGGTTCATGGTTCCATGACAAGTTGCTAAGCAGGAGTCTTGACCAATCCTAGCTAGCCTCACACAACCCCGGAGTATTGACCAATTACAGCTAGCCTTACACACAGCTTGTGTGGGAAATTCCCCTAGCAGGAGCTGCTGGAATCATTCGCCAGAGAGAGGAGCTGAACAGACACACACTCCACTAAGAGCGGTGTTTTATGGAACCAAGAGGCCAACATAGGTATTTAAGACATATTCTAATATAGTGATTAGAACTGTATACTGCACTGGTTATATGTATGTTTACTTACATTTCCACCATGCAAATTGCATACAAACGAACTACTGAGCCATACAATCCAAACAAATTGCATACAAATGCAAACGGTTCATACCAGAACATAAGCAATTGTATAGAGCAAACTACAAACCAAGTAGAGCAAGTTAACTATTTGTTAACCTCAGATATACCTCTCAGAGAGATCATAAAGTGCTTAAATAACTTAGTTAGAGTACAGATACTCAAGAGAGAAATATATCCACCATTCTATGTTGAATGACAAGATTGAACAATTGAACCACCATCTTATGCATACCACCATTTTATGATACTTTATTCAACACGTGTTTTGTACATGGACTATCTGCTGAAGAAAAGTTGAAGTTAATACAGAAGTTATTTCAAGCATTTTGTGTGCTCTTTAAACCTACTGCTTCCATAGAATGGTGCTAGAGGAATTACAGAGTAATAGACAGTCTGGTTAGACTACAAAGTCAGAGATATCAAAATTCTTCTAATGCCACAGCGCAAAAGGCACTTCATAGCGCTGCGCCTGCCAAACTGTTATACATAGACTTACTGTGCATCAGACTTAGGGTACTTTCACAGTTGCGTTGTGAGGATGCGGCAGGCAGTTCCGTTGCCGAAACGTCCTGCTGGATCCGGAAATCCGTCTGCAAATAGATATTATTTGTAGACTAATCCGGATGCGGATCCGTCTGACAAATGCATTGAAATTCCGGATCTGTCTTTCCAGTGTCATCCAGAAAAACGGATCCGGTATTTATTTTGTTCCCATTTTCAAAGGTCTGTGCATGCGCAGACCAGGAGACTGGATACGGTTTTCCAGAACACTTGGTACCAGATCCGGCACTAATACATTTCAATGGAAATGTATGCCGTATCCGGCATTCCGGCAGTGTTTCGGAACTTTAGCCGGAGAAAATACCGCAGCATGCTGCAGTATTTTCTCAGGCCAAATACCGTAAGAGGGACTCAACTGAAGACCTCCTGATGCATACTGAATGGAATGCACTCCATTCAGAATGCATTAGGATAAAACTAAAGTGTTTTTTTCCGGTATCGACCCCCTGTGACTGAACTCAATACCGGAAAAGAATAACGCTAGTAGGTAGGGAAAGCGGGCTGGATACTAGCCTGAGGGCTCTCTGTCCATGCAGTCGTTACACGCAGTATATATGTAAGTAGACAATTTTATTTAACATGACAGAAAAAAACAGGGACTTAGGGCCGGTAACAAACAGTCTTCCGTTGGAGGCTGATGTCTGGCTTTTCTTCAATCCATTGTGTCGTCCCTGCAGCAGCAGAAGAGACATCTGAAAAATCTAAAGAAATAACAAACGTGAGGTTTTCATGAGAGGAGAAGAGTCTTGTGTTGACAAAGGTGACTGTTAAAGAGGGTTCAGACTGGTGTGGGGATGGGATATGAAAATGGTTGTCCATTTCGGACAATTTCACTCTCTGAGGTAGTCTCCTAATAAAATTGCTGTTTATGTGGAGTCCTGCTGTAGGATCCTCTATCATCATGGCTGGTGGACAGTGCAAATAAATGACTGAATGTGCAGTGGCCGGGTTTGGGGTAACCCCAATGCTACACTGAGTTCCTGTACACCATTGAGGTGTCACTACATGTTGCAGCTGTTCTAAAGGGATTATAAGAAGTGGTTCACCCCAATGGGAAATAAGTCCAGAGAGTCAGCGGCTGCAGTAAACCAGTGTGATTCTTTAAGGAGCAAATCAAGTGTAAAACAATACAGGCAAGTTACTTATCTGGCTTTTCCAGTAATCTCCCTGGTAGAAGAAGGTTTCATGCTGAGGAAAGGCTTGATCTAGCTATCCCTCTCTCAAAAGGCTGATACCTATGTACTTTATGGCCTGCGTGCCTGTACCTGTAACCCTGTTACTCCTTGTTCTTTATTGAAAACTAATAAAAAGTTTATACAAAAAAAAAAAAAAAAGGCTGATATCCTAGCCAAAGGCTGGTGCCCCAGAGTCGTACAGCTGATTCTCTGGTCAGGGGTCTGTTGCTCAGCATCCCCAACTTGGCATCTTCTTCTGGTCCCTATCAGCAGACTGGCAGAGTCTTTTTTACTAAACATTGGTCCTTATCTGCAGACAACTACAGGCTCTGACTTTTTACAATTTCTAGCTGAACTCAAGCATTCTACTGATAGGGGTTGAGTGGAGAATCACAGCCTTAACAGAAGCATTGTTACAATTTCTATCATATACTGTACAGAATTTCAGTGCAAGTCTATGAGAATGAGTAAGACTAATTTCACACTAGCGGTTGTTACATACAGCAGGCTGCTCAGGCTGGAAACAGCCTGTCTGCTCTCTGTATTCAGCATTTTTGAAAGCTACAGCATTGCCTTCTGTACCTACTAACTATAATGGGGACCGGAAAAGATCCAGCCGCAACCTGGTATATATTTAAATCGGCATATCTGCTGGGTTGCTGCCAGATCTCAACCAGTCCCCTTTATAGTTAGTGAGGCCAAATGGCAACGCTATAGCTTCCAGCAATGCTGGATATAGAAAGAGCCGACGAGCTAATCCTTGCCAGAACAGCCTGCCGGACATAACATGCACTAGCCTAAGCATGTTTCCCAGACATAAAGCACAGAGCTCAACTAGACAGTCAGAAGATCAGGTTGTCGTTTTTTTTCCCTTCCAAAACTTTGAAAACTATAATCTCATAATGTTGCTCAGTATCAGCTAGCTGTGCATTAACCCTTTCCACAGTGCAATGTCACAAAAACCATATAAATTAAGATCAACAATATGGAACAGTATAAGTGCACACAACTGCATAAATCACAGTGCATGTTTAAAGTGTAATAAATAGGGCATTGATGGCTTTGCATAGTAGCAATATGGGCAAATGTCCACAAACATCCATACTCTATAGTACCCTTGCTACAGGGCAATACAACTGTATGTAGTGAGCATGTATATCTATGTAACTACTTAGGTAGAAGTAGGTGTATGTAGTAAGAATATGTGTGCATGTATGTATTCAGTATGTAGGGATCTAGAGGGTTTCAGCAGATTGCTATGTGGCCCAGTATTTTACGCCCTTGACCCTGTATGAGTGGATATAACACTTTTACCTTGATATCTTAGTCTTCTCTCCTCCGCTGCTTCCGCTGCTGTTGGGGAAAGATAAGAATTAATGGTGAAATATTTCACAGATCCAGTGATTTTAGGGTACAGATAATGCACCCGGATGTAAAACCCAGCCCCAGCAGTGCAAATTCAGTCCTTTTGACTCCCTGTACTTACTGGGTGGACTCCTCACTTGGCGGTTCTTGAGCCACTTCATTTTGTAATTGTCTGTAATAGAAAACATAGCTCTGAGGTCAATGTATGAACTCCAATGACATCACTATATACAGTATCTCACTAAAGTGAGTACACCCCTCACATTTCTATAAATATTTTATTATATCTTTTCATGGGACAACACTGAAGATATGACACTTTGATACAGTGTAAAGTAGTCAGTGCACAGCTTGTATAACAGTGCACATTTTGTGTGCCCTCAGAATAACGCAACACACAGCCATTAATGTATAAACCGCTGGCAACAAAAGTGAGTACACCCCTTAGTGAAAATGGGCAAATTGTGCCCAATTAGAAATTTTTCCTTCCTGGTGTCATGTGACTTATTAGTGTTATAAGGTCTCATGTGTGAATGGGGACCAGGTGTATTAAATTTGGAGTAATCGCTCTCACACTCTCTCATACTGGTCACTGGAGGTTCAACATGGCACTTCATGGAAAAGAACTCTCTGAAGATCTGAAAAAAAGAATTGTTGCTCTACATAAGGATGGCCTAGGCTATGAGAAGATTGCCAATACCCTGAAACTGAGCTGGAGCACGGTGGCCAAGACCATACAGCGGTTTAACAAGACAGGTTCCAATTAGAAGTGGCCTTGCAAGGTCAACCAAAGAAGTTGAGTGCACGTTCTCAGCGTCATATCCAGAGGTTGTCTTTTCAAACCAGACGTATGAGTGCTGCCAGCATTGCTACAGAGGTTAAAGGGGTGGGTCAGCCTGTCAGTGCTCAGACCACACGCCGCACACTGCATCAAACTGGTCTGCATGGCTGTCGTCCCAGAAGGAAGCCTCTTCTAAAGATGATGCATAAGAAAGCCTGCAAACAGTTTGCTGAAGACAAGCAAACTAAGGACATGGATTACTGGCACCCTGTCCTGTGGTCTGATGAGACCAAGAAAAACTGATTGGGTTCAGATGGTGTCAAGCGTGTTTGGCGGCAAGCAGGTGAGGAGTACAAAGACAAGTGTGTCTTGCCTAAAGTCAAGCATGGTGGTGAGAGTGTCATGGATTCCAGTGGCAACCTGTAAATCTCTAGTGAACTCCATGCCCAAGAGAGTAAAGGCAGTGCTGGAAAATAATGGTGGCCACACAAAATATTGACACTTTGGACACAATTTGGCCATTTTCACTTAAGGGTGTACTCACTTTTGTTGCCAGTGGTTTAGACATGAATTGCTATGTGTTGAGTTATTTTGAGAGCACACCAAATTTACACTGTTATACAGGCTGTACACTGACTACTTTACATTGTATTATAGTGTCATATCTTTAGTGTTATCCCATGAAACGATCTAATAAAATATTTACAAAAATGTGAGGGGTGTACTCACTTTTGTGACAAACTGTATATGTACACTGTCTGTATATAATCACCTCATTATAGATGAAGTCTACACTTACCTTACCCTCTCAGCAATGTTATTATCTACCTCCATTACCAGTATATAAGGGTACAGATTTTTTTCTTCAAAACTTTTTTAAAAACTTTTAGCAAATGCAAATAAGGAAAAGGCTATAATTCAATTGTTAAATTCTTTAACTTTATACAGAAAGTCCTGGGTTCAAGACTCAATCTAAAAATAGAGACTGAAAAAGGTTAAATACACAGAGGTATCCCCAAGTTTACTTTCAGTACCCCCCTTCCCCCCTCCCACTAATTGTCATAGCACTTCTAGAAGTGTATGGAGTCAGCAGAGCAGGGACTCCAAAGCGCAGAAAACATTGTCTTCTATTAGTTTTACTGGGGTCCTGCATAGGGCCACATGGTTCGGGGGAGCAATGAAATAGGCGGAGGGAGGGATATTTCCTCACACATGAGGCCGGAGCGTCATTTTAGTGTCCATTTGATATTAAATATGACAAGAAAAAAAGTTTGTTTTTTAATCTGCCCACAAACCACACCACATAGGTCAGAATATCGGAGCCCCAGCAGCAACTTACCTGATGTTAGGCGCTAGCCCCCAGGACCCCACCTATATACAGTGGAGGAAATAATTATTTGACCCCTCACTGATTTTGTAAGTTTGTCCAATGACAAAGAAATGAAAAGTCTCAGAACAGTATCATTTCAATGGTAGGTTTATTGTAACAGTGGCAGATAGCACATCAAAAGGAAAATCGAAAAAATAACTTTAAATAAAAGATAGCAACTGATTTGCATTTCATTGAGTGAAATAAGTATTTGAACCCTCTAACAAAAAAAGACTTAATACTTGGTGGAAAAACCCTTGTTTGCAAGCACAGAGGTCAAACGTTTCTTGTAATTGATGACCAAGTTTGCGCACATTTTAGGAGGAATGTTGGTCCACTCCTCTTTGCAGATCATCTCTAAATCCCTAAGGTTTCGAGGCTGTCTCTGTGCAACTCTGAGCTTGAGCTCCCTCCATAGGTTTTCGATTGGATTAAGGTCCGGAGACTGACTAGGCCACTCCATGACCTTAATGTGCTTCTTCTTGAGCCACTCCTTTGTTGCCTTTGCTGTATGTTTTGGGTCATTGTCGTGCTGGAACACCCATCCACGACCCATTTTCAGTTTCCTGGCAGAGGGAAGGAGGTTGTCGCTCAGGATTTCACGATACATGGCTCCGTCCATTTTCCCGTTTATGCGAATAAGTTGTCCTGTGCCCTTAGCAGAAAAACACCCCCAAAGCAAAATGTTTCCACCCCCATGCTTGACGGTGGGGACGGTGTTTTGGGGGTCATAGGCAGCATTTTTCTTCCTCCAAACACAGCGAGTTGAGTTAATGCCAAAGAGCTCTATTTTGGTCTCATCAGACCACAGCACCTTCTCCCAGTCACTCTCTGAATCATTCAGGTGTTCATTGGCAAACTTCAGACGGGCCTGCACATGTGCCTTCCTGAGCAGGGGGACCTTGCGAGCCCTGCAGGATTTTAATCCATTGCGGTGTAATGTGTTTCCAATGGTTTTCTTGGTGACTGTGGTCCCTGCTAATTTGAGGTCATTAACTAACTCCTCCCGTGTAGTTCTAGGATGCTTTTTCACCTTTCTCAGAACCATTGACACCCCACGAGGTGAGATCTTGCGTGGAGCCCCAGAGCGAGGTCGATTGATGGTCATTTTGTGCTCCTTCCATTTTCGAACAATCGCACCAACAGTTGTCACCTTCTCTCCCAGCTTCTTGCTAATGGTTTTGTAGCCCATTCCAGCCTTGTGCAGGTCTACAATTTTGTCTCTGACATCCTTGGACAGCTCTTTGGTCTTTCCCATGTTGGAGAGTTTGGAGTCTGCTTGATTGATTGATTCTGTGGACAGGTGTCTTTTATACAGGTGACTAGTTAAGACAGGTGTCCTTAATGAGGGTGACTAATTGAGTAGAAGTGTCTAACCACTCTGTGGGAGCCAGAACTCTTAATGGTTGGTAGGGGTTCAAATACTTATTTCACTCAATGAAATGCAAATCAGTTGCTATCTTTTATTTAAAGTTATTTTTTCGATTTTCCTTTTGATGTGCTATCTGCCACTGTTACAATAATCCTACCATTGAAATGATACTGTTCTGAGACTTTTCATTTCTTTGTCATTGGACAAACTTACAAAATCAGTGAGGGGTCAAATAATTATTTCCTCCACTGTAACTGTGTAATCCAAGTCCAATATTAAGTCTAATATCACCTATGCCCCACATACCCCCTCATGTCACCCCTTTAATGAACAATCTGTTGATTCATTGGTGCCTTCTAGTGGTGGTTATGTTTATAGCCTGTATATATGCCACCATATTGTATCCTTATATTTTTCTGGATTCATTAAATCTATGTGATCAGCCCATTATAGCTATACTCACCCATTCATCCTCCTGTCGACCTCCTCCTCTTCCTCCTCCTCTTCCTCCTCCTCTACATCATTTTCCTCCCTGTTGGATAAAGAACATGTCATATATCTCTAGTTACAGTTCTTAGGACACAGTAGGTCGGGATCCTCCAGGTACCGGCAGCCATGATTGTTCTTACCTGATGTTATCCATCATCCTCCGACTTCTATAATATAAGATAAAGTTCTGGTTATCATCACCGACAATAAAATATGATTTATAACATGTCCCTCCCCACATAAGACAAATATTTAGAGAAAAGGGCAGAGTCACCCCCTCATATCACCCCTGTAATGTACAATCTGCTGCATGACTGGTGACCTCTAGTGGTGGGTATGTTTATAGCTGTTATATGTGTCACCATATTTTTCTGGATTCAATAAGTCTATATGATCAGCCCATTATATCTATACTCACCCATTTATCCTCCCGTCCAACTCCTCCTCTTCCTCCTCCTCTCCATCATTGTCCTCCCTGTTGGACAAAGAACATGTCATACTCATATATATCTAGTTACAGTTCTTAGGACACAGTAGGTCGGGTTCCTCCGGGTACCGGCAGCCATGATTGTTCTTACCTGATGTTGTCCATCATCCTCCACATTCTATAATATAAGATAACGTTCTGGTTATCATCACCAACAATAAAATATGATTTATAACATGTCCCTCCCCACATAAGACAAATATTTAGAGAAAAGGGCAGAATTACCCCCTCATGTCACCCCTGTAATGTACAATCTGCTGCATGACTGGTGCCCTCTAGTGGTGGGTATGTTTATAGCCGTTATATGTGCCACCATATGTTTCTGGATTCAATAAGTCTATATGATCAGCCCATTATATCTATACTCACCCATTTATCCTCCTGTCCAACTCCTCCTCTTCCTCCTCCTCTCCATCACTGTCCTCCCTGTTGGACAAAGAACATGTCATATTTCTCTAGTTGCAGTTCTTAGGACACAGTGGGTCTGGTTCCTCCGGGCACCGGCAGCCATGATTGTTCTTACCTGATGTTGTCCATCATCCTCCACATTCTATAAGATAAAGTTCTGGTTATCATCATTGACAATAAAATATGATTTATAACATGTCCCTCCCCACACCAGATAAATATTTAGAGGAAAGGGCAGAGTCACCCCCTCATATCACCCCTATAATGTACAATTTGCTGCATGACTGGTGCCCTCTAGTGGTGGGTATGTTTATAGCCGTTATATGTGCCACCATATTTTTCTGGATTCAATAAGTCAATATGATCAGCCCATTACATCTATACTCACCCATTTATCCTCCCGTCCAACGCCTCCTCTTCCTCCTCTCCATCATCGTCCTCCCTGTTGGACACAGAACATGTCATATATCTCTAGGTGCAGCTCTTAGGACACAGTAGGTCGGGTTCCTCAAGTCACCTGCAGCCATGATTGTTCTATAACTTACCTGATGTTATCCAACTCTATGTCAAGTATGTTTCTCCTCAGTCTGTAATATAAGACACAGCTCTGGTTATAATCACCAACTCTTCACTTGTCCTATTATTACACACAGACATATACAACGGGACTACTCCTAAATTAGTCAGCCCCTCATGTGTAAAAACTGGAGCCTCTCATCACCTGCACCTCACATACCCCATCATGTGACCCCTGTAATGTATACTCTGCTGCATGACTGGTGCCTCCTAGTGGTATTTATGTTTATAGTGGGGTATATGTGTCGCCATGTGTTATACCTTCTATACTTACTGATCTCCACTCCCATCCATTGCTATCTCCTCCTCCTCGATGTTCTCCTCTCCACCTCTGTTGGATAAAAAACATCTTAAATATAAATAATTCCTTGTAGCAGACGATTAATATTGTATCTGCAGGTTATGTCACATCCATATAGATGAGATAATAGGCCTCATTTATAGATTTAGGTTTTTAGGGATGTTCCACATAGATTTTCCATATAGATGAGACCTTGGTGCTTTGTCTGGGGTAACGTTCAAGAAAATGAAGACAACATATTGGGGTAACATTCATTGATCTGCACAATGTTATCACTACACCAGACTTATGTCACCTCTGTAATGTACAATCTGCTACATTACTGGCACCCTCCAGTGGTTGCTATGTTTATAACAAGGTATATGTGGCACCATGTTGTGTACATGCTGTATAATGTAATGAGGTATATTATATTAGAATGTAATCTGCTGATTATATGTGGACTGTATACTTACTCATCTCCTCTCCCATCTCTCCTCATCTCCTCTTCCCCGATGTTATCCTCCTCTTCCAATATATCATTTTCCTCCTCTGCGATGTTATCCTCCTCAACTAATAAATCCTCTTCCTCCTCCAAGACATTGTTCTCTTCCTCCATGATGTTACCCACTCTGCTGGACATAAAACATCTTGTGTAGAAATATTTCCTTTCGGCAGCACATATATATTATATTTACACGTCCATAAAATTGACCTCATTTATGAGAAGAGGTGCTATAGTCTGATAGTGACCAACCAGATGGCTGCATCTATTTGATTTTGAGAAATGTATGTTTTTAGGGGTTTTATACATTTTCTGCTGATTACAGATGAGGTCTCGGTGCTTTATTTATTGGGAGAATGTGGGGTAATGTCCAGGATAATGAAGACAATATGTTGGGGGTAACAGTCAATGGTCTACACATTTTTGTATATCATTACACTATCATTTACAGTGATACATACACCAGATGTTCTCTTGCCTCCTCCTCCACTGCCGCCTCCTCCTCCTGCCTCTCCTCCACCTCCTCCATCTCCTCCTCTGCCTCTTCTATCTCCTCCTCCTCCTTTTTTTTTCTCAAATCTGTTAAAGAATAATGAAGGCAATAAGAATCCAGGACATCAACTTTCTACTCTACAGATCTGTAATTCCTAGAGGATGAAGGATCGTGTTACTGTTCAGTCAGTATACTTACATCAATCCTGCCGACTACCCCATGTTGTAAGGTATAGCTGGTCGGGCAACAAAGACACTTATAGATTTATCTCTGAGTTAAATCGATGTCTACTTTACCTATTTTACAATTTTGATTTTAGTAATGAACAACTCAATTTATCAGACCCAAATTTAAGGTAATCACCAGGAAATTCACAGTTAAACCAGTCGTAATGCCATGTAGGGCTAGCTCAGATGAATGTAATGATCTGTGGCTTCAGTCTGGAGATAAAATGCTTTTAATCCATATGCAAATGAACAATAAGTGCACCTAGGGTGGGTCCAAGCAACTCTAGATGACTATGAAGGAATGTAACCCCCTCAATGAAGAAGGCGAGGAAGAGGCTGGCAGAGGTAGCAGAAGAAGCAAGAGTACACAGTACACATTTTCGCATGGATTAAAAGTACTTTTGCTCCAGAAAGAAGCATGAATGAACGGATTGCTAAGGAAAGGAATAATTAAACTCAAGTGAGCTAGTACTGCAAGGCACTGTGCCTGGTGTAACAGTGAGTCTCTTGGTAACAGAATTATTCTAAAGGGAATCTGTTTTACTATTGCGGACAAGAATAGGACACCCTCTATCTTTTTTGCGGGACCACGGAACAGAACTACTGATGAGGACAGCATACTGTGGAAAAGAATGGGTCCACACTAGTTCCACAAAATTCATGCGACCCATTCATATGGTCGTGTGAATGAGCCCTTTATATAGATCATATAGAATGACTAATGTCTGCAGTTCATATGATGTTAAAAAACTAGATGCTAACCAGGCGGAGACCTGTCTGTGGGGAGAGTGACTAAACTTGTGTGTCCACCACTACCCAGCTCATTAGGTGATTATGCATATTCCTATATAATTGAAACACCAGGTGGTGCTATACAAATAAATGTCATAACTCATTACTGGATCCTTTTTGAGAACAGAATATAATTTGTAAACATTATATATTTAACTGGTACCCACAACCCAAAGATGTAGTCTTAAGATTTAAAATGGTTGTCTAATTCTTTTATATTGATGGACATTCTTCAGGATAGACCTTCAAATCTGATCAGCCGATATCCAACACCCAGCTCCCCGCTGTTTAACTGTTTGGGAATTTGGGGTTGCTGCAGCATTACACCCATTGACTTCAATGGGAAAGACTGCAATAACCAGCAACATCCAATACACAACTTAAAGAACTATGTATATTCAGTGGAGGAGCTACTCCAAATCAGCTAACTGACGGCAGTATGAGTTGTCGGACCCCTCTGAACAGATATTGATAATCTATTCTGAGAACAGGCCATCGGTATAAAAGAAACAGACATCCCCTTTAAACCTACATTATAAAATTCTGTTTTCCTGAATCCATCACTAGTTGGAGCTATCTACATACAGACTCATATAGCCCTTGTTGAGTTCAATACTAGTTGCATACATCTTAAAGGGGTTGTCCTACTAAAAAGCATAGCCACTGAGTTATTCAATAAAATGTATCTGTATGGCGCCACCTGCTGTTTGTTATTTTCTTATTTCTTTGTCCTGCTCACTGAGAAGGACGCACATGCTCAGTTTCAGCCTTCAACTGCCTTCTGAGTTGTAATAGGGAGATCATGGAAACGCCCCCTGACTTGCAGCAGAAAAGACACGCCCCCTGGGCTGTCAGCTTGGTACAAATCTAGCAGAGGAATTGGAACAGTGAATGGGGAGATGTCTGGATCCATGTGAGGTACAGGGCTGGTTAGAAATTTATTAGAACGAGACTGTCATGTTCTATATGATGTCTGATTTTCATTTTTTACATTAGTCATAGGATAACCCCTTTAATGTATTGAGGTTCCCCTAGTGGTGACTGTATATACCTATATACAGTGAGCTCTCCCCTCGTAGTGGCTATATATTTATCCATATATAGTGAGCTCCCCATAGTGGTGGCTGTATATATATATTTATGCAGTGATCTCCCCATAATAGTGGCTGTATACATCAATATGCAGTGAGCTCCCCATAGTGGTGGCTGTTTATATATTTTTATGCAGTGATCTCCCTATAATAGTGGCTGTATACATCCATATGTAGTGAGCTCCCCATAGTGGTGGCTGTATACATTCAAATACAGTGAACTACCCCTAGTAGTGGCTGTATACATCAAAATGCAGTGAGCTCCTCCTAGTGGTGGATTTATACATATAAATACAGTGAGCTCCCCCTAGTATTGGCTGCAAGAGGACAGAATTTCATTGGCTCCCATCCTATAAATATATTTTATGACATTAAACAAAACAGAATTTTGGTGACAGAAGTTAATACTAGAAGAAATACTGTCCTTACTATAGTCCAATATTCTGGCATCCTTATGCATGGAAGATGATAGGAAATTACTGTATTACATACAGTACACAGGTTTAGTTACTACAGACGTTTTTCGCCTTTTTGCACCTTTGGGGGAAGGGACCTATTATGGAATTTAATATGGGTTCTTATAAATTCTTTGCACACCCCCAACCCCCACCCCTTCAGACACTGAAGATCTTTACAACATTCAAACCCCACTTACCCGACTCGCACAATTCTCCAAAAAAACCTGCAGAAGAGGAAAAGTAAAGAAGCTGCCATTACTGAAGAGGAGACATGATAGAAGAAGATGATGGACACAACAGGAGCTGAGGACACGGTGGACTTACCTCTAACGCCAACTACAACTCTACGGAATGTGGGCACTGCAGCCTCTTATATAATGTGTGTGATGTCATAATGTTCTGTGACATCACAGGCAGCAGAAACAGCTTTTATTTAACTCCTTCATGATCAGACTATTTAGATCCTCTGATATATTCCAGGAAGAACAAATCCACGCTCATTTTTTCTGTTTTTATGTTCTACTTATTATTTAAAAAAGTATATGTATATATTTGTGTTTGTGTCGCCTTATTCTGAAATCCATAACTTATTAAAATTATTTTACTTGGATGGAGCTGTACAAAGTCTTATTTTTTAAAATAATGTGATAATCTCTCAGTTTAAATGATTATAGTACATTTTATAGTGAAAAGGTTTTATGTATTGTCTCTTTCATTATATAATTGTCACAGGTATGCAGATAAAAGATTGCACTTCTCAAAAAATAATTATTATGATCACTGCCTGTAGAGACACTAAAAGAAAATAATAAACTTTATTGGTAAATACTAGTTATAAGTGGCTAATAGAAGTCCTGGTGTCCATAATCCCTATCTGAGAATTCCTGCAAACAGGTATCAGGGTAAGGCCTCCTGCACATGAGCAATACACAATACACGGGTGCCATTCCATGGGCTTCACTTCAATGGGTCTGCAAATCCGGAGATAGGGAACGGAAGCATGGAACGGAACAGAGTGCCTCTGTGGGGTTTTGTCCCGTACTTCCGTTCTGCAAAAAGATAGAACATGTCCTATTTTTTTGCTGAACGGGCGGATCGAGGACAAGCTCCTGTATGTGTGCTTGACAAAGAGGATCAGAGCAGGTGATCTGCTAGATACAGGAAAGGAATACGGTCAACCTAGTGGAAAATAAATGTGCCTAGTACTGGTGGCTATTGAACCAGAGTAAACACGGAGGCTTAATGAACGCGTCCTAACCCTGTTCCCCTCTCCCTAGAGAATGCAGTGTATTATACTTTTCTGGTTTACTGTGGCATGGCCTAAGAAGCTTCAGCAGATAGCAGGTCTGGACTTCTAAATATTTGCCTGTATCAGGAAAGGAAAAAGCTAATAAATCAGTTATTCAGCTATTTAAAGGTTGCTTCATTGCAGCACAAAGGATTTAAGGAGAAGAGTGTGCAGATCTTTTGGGGTAGACCTGTCCGCTGATTAGAAAATGTTTTCTGAGATTCTTTTTACTGATGACCGATCAGCTATTTGAGAATGTCTTCTCACAGCTTACCAAGCACAGCTCTGTACATTGTATAGCTGATGCTTTGTATTGTAGCTCAGCCCCATTCACTTGAATGGGGCTGAGCTGCTCCTAGGCCACTTAAACGATAAACATGATGTCACTTGGCCTAGGAAAAGCAGAGCGAATGTTGTGGCAATCAAAAGAGCGCCACTATCTTATCGAACACCTAATTGGCGGGGGTCCTGGGCGTTGGACCCTCACCGATCAAATATTTATATACTATCCTAAGGATAGGTCATCAGTAAAAAAATCCCGGAAAACCCCTTAAAGGATGTTAGTGAGGACAGGGCTGTGACAGTAGCAGTATCAGGATGTGGGGAGGAAATGGAGACCAGGGTGACTTCTCAGCAACACAAAGTTTGTCAGGATAGGAAAGTGCTGATCTCATGATGGTAGTGGCCTGTCCACTTATGTGACAATGTTAGTGAGGATAAGGCTACATAAGAAAGGGTCAGTGCTATGATTGGAATAGGGCAATGGAGAAAAATGTCATTTCACAGCAGTACAAAGTATTTCCGGAGGGAAGTGTGTGACAGGTCTGTCAGCCTCTTTTAGTTTCACTTTGTCTGTGTCTTGCTGGTATGTCCACACCTCCTGTTCAGGTGTGGATTATGTGACCTTTACCCATCCCTATTTAGTCTGACTTTATCCATGACTCCTTGCTCTGGATAGCTTCATTTGGTTTTGGAAGAGCTGGAGTGTGGTTCGTGTTGAAGTCCTGTTCATCCTCAAAAGTTAAGTGTTCCGCTTGTTGTGTTTTGTATCCCCACCCCCCCCCCGGTTGTTTAGTAGGCCTCAGCGAGACGTTGGTTCCTTCACCAGGGAAGGAACGGGTTGTCTTTGCCCTGTCATTACCTTTTGGGCATCCGAGGGTCACCAGGGTTTTCTAGGTTCCGGTGTATGGGCATCTCTATCATCGAGAGGTGCCCATACGGATAAGAGTTAGGGCCAGGAGCAGGGTTTTATAGGTGGTGACCCTTTACCTTCCCTAGCGGTGAGGCCTAGTGTATTTACCCTTCCTTCTTGTTGTCTTTTGGTGTTCTCCCCTACTACATCCGTGACAGTGTGATCAATGGTCACAAATGTTTTGTAGTGGCATGAAATGAGCCCTAGCAGCACAGAGCATGTCAGGAGGGCAAGTAATGATTTTGGAATTTGTGGGAGGTATTGACTGAGAGTTACATAGAGGAAGTAGCAGGGTCCCTAAGAAGCACAGGGTATTTCAAGAAGATTGAGTCGGTCAGAGGCGATGACCTGTCCTCTCATTATCCTGTTATTAACCGACTCCCGACCGCCTAACGCAGGGATGCGTCCTGTGGGTGGTCGGGTTGTTCCTCGTTAACACATCGCGAGATGACGCGCAAAGCCGGCCCGCACATGCGCAGTGCAGGCCGGGAAAAGTCGCAGGAGAAGTTGGTCACTAGCCTGCCAGCCCATGATCTGCGCTGGCAGGTTGGTGACTTTTAAAAAATCGAATCACAAGCCATTTAACACATTATATTTATAAATATAATTTGTTAAATGGCTTCTGTGCTCTCTGCTGGTTACTATTCGTCGGTTGGTCCCAGCAGAGAGCACAGATCACTGTAAGTACACCAAGCACAACACATTTAGCCCCAGATCACACCCCATCACCCCAATGAACCCCTTGATCACCATTGTCAATCACTAGTGAAAGGCAAAAATGTGATCAGTGTAAACTGCTTTTTTTGTTTTTTTTCACCAGTATTGACTGTTAGGTTTTAGGTTAGTTTAGGCCCCTTTGGTAGGTAGTTAGCTTCAGTTAGTACCTAGCCCACCGCACCGCAGTCACTGATTCGCTGATTAGCGTATCACTAATCAGCATTGGTACTTTTATAGTATCTGTAAGTGATCAGAACTGATCACAGTCAGATCTATAATAGTAATAGTGTCACCTTAGCTCCCCCTCCACCCAAAACGCTGTGTTTGCCCGATCAGGCCTGATCGGTCGCCCACACGTGCGTTCACCCACGCCCACCCCGCCGCAGTGACAAAATATATATAATTTTTATCACTGCACAATCACTACACAAGCGCTGCGGCGATAAAAACAAAATCAGTTTTGATATTTTTTATCAATCGCAGCGGCTTCCTGTACTTCGCTAACCTACCATTTATAAGGCAGGCTTGCTTTTTTTCTTGGGTAGTCTCAGGGAATACCCCCTAAATTTAGTTGACCAAATGGAAAGTAAGGGGTATTCTTCTGAAGAGGCCTACAGGCTTCTGACCCAGTCGGATGAGAAATGGGAACCCTCTTTCGACGAATCCAGCGTGTCAGAATACGAACCTGTAGAAAGCAGTGGCAGTCTGACCCAAAGTTCGGACGATGAGGTTGAGGTCCCTGATACCACCAGGCATACCCGTCCCCGTGTTGCTAGACCACAGGTTGCGCAGGATCCGCTTCAAGGGCAGCAGAGTGGGGCTGGCGCTATCGGATTACATGGTGAGGCATACACCAGCAGCACAGCCCATCCTGGACCTAGTACCAGCACTGCCGTAGAACATGGTGAAGTGGCGAGCACCAGAAGGGCAGTTGAAGCTGGTACGGTGGCATGTGCAGTAGATCCCCCGTCGCAGCCACTACACAGGTCCGTAGAGCCCCTAGAGTCCCTGAGGTGCTGGTAAACCCTGATTGGCAGCCCCCATCTTCATCTGCATCAGTAGTTCCCCCTTTCACCGCCCAGTCTGGCGTTCGGGTTGAGACAGCTCAGATCGGATCGGCACTGGGGTTATTTGAGCTGTTCTTTACTGCGGAGCTCTTTGACTTAGTCGTGGCAGAAACAAACCGGTATGCCACCCAATTTATAGCCGCCAACCCAGAAGCTTTTATGCCCAGTCTTTCCGGTGGAAACCCGTCCAAGTTTCTGAATTTAAAACTTTTCTGGGCCTTCTCCTCAACATGGGCCTGACAAAAAAAGCATGAATTGCGGTCATATCTACGAACCCAATTCATCACATGCAGATGTTCAGATGTTCTCTGCTGCCATGTCCAGGACGCGATTTGAGACCATCCTGCGTTTCCTGCACTTTAGTGACAACAGCACCTCTCGTCCCAGAGGCACCCAGCTTTTGATCGGCTCCACAAAATTCAGCCCCTCATGGACCACTTCAACACCAAATTTGCAGATTTGTATACCCCTGAGCAAAACATCTGCATAGACGAGTTTCTGATACATTTTACCGGGCGCCTTGGCTTCAAACAAAACATCCCAAGCAAGCGCGCCCGGTATGGGGTCAAATTGTATAAGCTCTGTGAAAGGGCCACAGGCTATACGCACAAATTTTGTGTTATGAGGGTAAAGATCAGACCCTGGAGCTGGTCGGTTGCCCTGACTACCTGGGGAGCAGTGGGAAGACAGTCTGGGACTTGGTGTCACCCTTATTTGGCAAGGGGTACCACCAGATGTTGGCTCCTTATTTACTCTCCTGCAGGACCAGACGCTGGTATAAGAAGGTGTCTGTATACCTATTACATTTGGCTATGTATAATAGTTTTGTTCTCTACAGTAAGGCTGGGAGAACACGATCCTTCCTCAAATTTCAGGAAGAGATCATCGAGAACCTCCTGTATTCAGGAGGTTCCGTGGCCCCAACCACCAGTGTAGTGAGCCGTCTACACGAGCGACATTTCCCCAATGTCGTTGCTGGTACCTCAAACCAAGCACCACCCCAAAAAAGATGTCTTTAGCAGGAGTGGAATAAGGCGTGACGCCCGCTATTTCTGTCCTGACTGCCCTGACCACCCTGCCCTGTGCTTAGGGGAGTGTTTCCGGAAGTACCACACACAGGTACACTTAGTATAGGTATTGCGTGACACAGGACAGGCACACAGGGGTCTTAGAGCCCTTTCACACAGAGCTGCTGCAAACCTCTCCTTTCACCTGGGACAAAGTGCATAATGTACTTTGCCACATCTCTGGGCGATTTGCGCTTTGCACATTGTCCCATGGGGAAGGAGAGGTATGTCCTATAAAGGTAAAAAAAAAAATCACAGGTAAGCAAAAAAGTTAATGTTCTGTTTCAAAAGTTCAATAAAGTTTATAAAAGTTAATGTTCTGTTCAAATGTTATATAAAGTTAAAATTCCGGCAATGATTTATTCATCCACATATAGTGATGTGAATGGAGAAATCGGGTTTGCCAGGGCATACGGGCTGAGTGGGTTTGGATATTGGGCGGAGCTCCTATGTCCTGGCAGAGGCCTTTCCCCTCCTTTTTTTTTTTTTTGCACATTTTTTGGCAGAGATTTTTTCATCCACATTGATCGATGCGAATAAAGAAATCTGTGCCGTTCATCTTTTCTTTCAGCCCAGAGGCTGAACGAAAAAAAAATCTCATTACCCGTATGCTCAATATAAGGAGAATAGCAGAAACTCCAAATGCTGGCCATACATGTAATGATTGTGGAGAACCTCAAATGCCAGGGCAGTACAAACACCCCACAAATGACCCTATTTTGGAAAGAAGACACCCCAAGGTATTCGCTGAGGGGCATATTGAGTCCATGAAAGATTGAACTGTTTGTCCCAAGTTAGCGGCAAGGGAGACTTTGTGAGAAAAAATAAAAATAAAATTCTTCTATGAACTCGCCATGCCCCTCACGAAATACCTTGGGGTGTCTCTTTCCAAAATGGGGTCACATGTGGGGTATTTATACTGCCCTGGCATTTTAGGGGGCCTAAAGCATGAGAAGAAGTCTGGAATCCAAATGTCTAAAAATGCCCTCCTAAAAGGTACTCATTGGAATTTGGGCCCCTTTGCGCACCTAGGCTGCAAAAAAGTGTCACACATGTGGTATCGCCGTACACAGGAGAGTGGGGTGTCTTTTTACATATACCCATACTGGGTGAGAGAAATATCTCTGTAAAATGACAACTTTGTATATAAAAATGGGAAAAGTTGTAATTTACAGAGATATTTATCTCACCCAGCATGGGTATATGTAAAAATACACCAGAAAACACACTGCCCTACTTCTTCTGAGTACTGCGATACCACATGTGTGACACTTTTTTGCAGCCTAGGTGTGCAAAGGGGCCCAAATTCCAATGAGTACCTTTACAATTTCACAGGGCTTTTTTTTACGCATTTGGATTCCAAACTACTTCTCACGCTTTAAAAAATAATCATTTTCCGCTAACTTGTGACAAAAAATAAAAACTTCCATAAACTCACTGTGCCCATCAGCGTATACCTTAGGGTGTCTACTTTCCGAAATGGGGTCATTTGTGGGGTGGTTCTACTGTCTGGGCATTGTAGAACCTTAAGAAACATGACAGGTGCTCAGAAAGTCAAAGTGCGCAAATTGATTTTTTTCGCACCATAGTTTGTAAACGCTATAACTTTTACCCAAACCAATAAATATACACTTATTGATTTTTAAAAAAAACTTTTTTATTGTAATTTCCAAAAGGAAACAGGGGGTAACAGGATACCAAGGTTTTGGCACGCAGGCCAAGCTGAAATATTTATCAGTACATTGTAAGTATACAGCAGGTACAGAATTGGTAGGAGGTTTACAACTTAGCAAGTGAGTCAATACTTGACAGGCATGAGACAGACATACCGACATAAAAGTGAAAGATGGGCTAAACATCTAGAGGTAGCAAAATTTGGACATTCCATGGAAGCTGAGATAGCTTTACGACTAAAATGTGAATTAGTTTAGGATGTTTTTCCAGATATCAGCAGGAGGTGACTCATGTAAGGTAATCCCTAACCCGTCCTCTAACTGTAGATAGGGGAAGGATAGGTACTATATAACGATGTTAGAAAGAGTCATCGTATCTTTGGGAGCTCTGTATTTTGACCAGAGGGACCCGTTTTTGAGGCAAGTCACGTGTGTGCGTGTTTCCCAAGAGGACAGCTCCTCAAACCTATGAAGCTGGTTCATTTTCTGGATCCATTGTTCCAAAGTTGGAACCAGGGACTGCAGCCAAAATTTAGGAAGTAGAACACGGGCAGCTGTCAGCATTTGAGTATAAACATAGGGCGGCTTTGTGTGAACCTTTTCTTGGGGGAGGGATAGAAGGGCAAGCTGCGGAGAAGGTTGTATAGAGGTGCAGCAAATCTTGTTGGCAATAGAGAAGATCTCATTGGGAGGGCATGTCCACCAGATGTGAAAGAAAGTCCCTTTCTCCCTGAGGCACCTCCAGCAAATGTCCGAAGCAGACTCAGAGTATATTGATGTCTTATCTGGCGTGTTATACCATCTAGTGAGAATCTTATAGCAATTTTCCTGAATTCGGACACAGCGGGAGGTCCTATGGGGGGATTCAAGGAGTCTGGGGAGGGAGTCGAATAGGAAAGTAATGTTCAGATCCAATTCCCATTGTTCCACAAAGGACGGATTGGCTAGTATTGGCAGGAGTCGCACTTTGCTATATATCTGCGATATGAGTTTCTTGGGGGCAGTGTGGTGGGAGATTAATGATTCGAGCCAGACCAGAGGACGTATTAAATCGCACAACTTAACATGTTGTTTTAGGTAAGCTCTGAAGTATGAGATAGAAAAAAGGTTGCACGGGTGAGGGTTAAGTAAGGCATTAGTGCCTTCTAGGTCCATCCAGTCCCCAGTGGGGAGTGCCAGTGAGATTATAGAGGTTGGGGAGGACTTTAGCCCTTGGGAAGTCGAGGCTCTTAGGGAAGGAGGGGCCATGTCTAGTACGTCTTTTACTGTTAGGAGTGGAGAAGGGAATGGTATGGAGCAATGTGAGGAGGAGAGCCACTTTCAAGCCTCTAGGGTGGCTTTAACAATTGGGTAGTGGGATAGTGGGCCAGGGAGGACCGACTGATGCCCTAGGAGGAGTGCTCTGGCTGGTCTGTTCAATATATCTATTTCGATTTCCACTACTGAAGATGGCGGGGAGGGGCGTAGCCATTGCCATATAGTTCGGGGTTTGGAAGACCTATTCCCCCTGCTTGTCTAGGCTTAGTGAGGAGAGAGAATGAAAGTCTTGCTTTCCTCCCACTCCAAATGAAGGATCTAAACTTTTTTATAGTTGAGTTGTAATAATGTTTAGAGATGGAGATAGGGAGAACTTGTTGCAAGTAGGTGAGACGGGGGAGTATTAGGGAAAAACTGAGGTTTTTGCGGCCAAACCAAGACAGTGTTAGGTTGGACTGGGCAAGATTATCAATGTCGCCAAAAATTTAGTTTCTTAAGGGGATGTAGTTGAGGGAGAGAAGGTCGGAGATTCTGGGGCTAATTTTTACTCCTAAGTACGTGATGGTAGGGGAGGACCAATTGAAGGGGGAGTCTACCATTAAATGGCGTTTAAATGAGCAGGGGATGCCCGAGCAGAGAACTAGGGATTTATTGGCATTGATTTTGAAGTCTGAGACTGTGCTGTAAGCCTTAAGGTGAATCTGGATGCGTGGCAGAGAAACTTTCGGGTTAACCGTCATCATAAGGACATCATCAGCAAATGCTGCAATTTTTTGTTCCCTGCCTCCCAAACAAAGACCTTCCATTCCCCGGTCCAATCTTATGATAGAAAGGAGTGGCTCCAGTGCTAAGATCAATAGAAGAGGGGACAGGGGCAGCCCTGGTGAGTCCCATTGCTTATAGGAAATGGGGAGGATAGATTTCCCTTTACTAGGACCAAGGCTGTTGCTTGTTCATGCATGGCAAAGGTTGCTTGGACAAAGGAACCAGGAAGGCCAAATCTCAGCAGCCCGTGTTTCAGATACATCCAGTTTACCCTATCGAATGCTTTCTCAGCATCCGTGCTGAGTAGGAGCAAGGGGGAAGAAATTCGCCTGGCATGACATAAAGTATAAAATCACTCTAGAAGTGTTGTCTTTGCCCTCTCTGTTGCGGATAAAACCGACCTGGTCCCCATGAACAAGTTGAAGGAGAAGGGTTGCTAGTCTGTTAGCTAGCATTTTGGCCAGGAGCTTGAGGTCTATGTTCAGGAGGGAAATGGGCCTGTAATTGGAGCACTGTATCTTTCCCTTCCTTAGATATTAGTGTGATATGGGCCGCAGTCATATATCTTGATAGTAGGATTCCGCTTGGGGTCTGATTACAGACTTCTAGAAGGTGAGGAAGGAGGAGTTCTTGGAAAGTTTTGTAATATGATATGGGGAGGCCATCTGGGCCTGGGCTTTTCCCCGAGGGCATTTGGTGCAATGCCTTTCTAAGTTCAGTTAGGGTAAAGGGGGTTTCTAGTTTTGTTTTCTGTTCGGTGGAAATAGAGGGGATATTAGACGCCTCCAGAAAGGCTAAAATGGCACGTGTTTCTGAAGTTACAGTGGGGGTAAGATTATAAAGGTCATTATAGAAGGAGCGAAATTGGGCGGCTGTCTGATGAACAGAGAAGATCGGAGTTCCCTCATGCGAGGTCAATTGGTGGACATAGTTAGCGGATCTCCTCCCTTTAATCCTGCTCATTAAAAATTGGGTGGCCTTGTCTCCATGAGCAAAAAATTTATGTTGTGTGTTCATATAGTATTTGGCCGCTTTGGTTAGTAAGAGAGACCTAAGTTTTGCCCTAAATTCTGACAATTCCTGTAATTGGGAGTCAGAGGTTTTTTTTTGTGTCGAGATTCAAGTCTCTGTATGTTTATGAGCACCTCATCAATTGCTTTTTCCCTCAATCTTTTTTAATAAGAGCCAATGTTGATAAATTGACCCATGATGATAGGCTTATGTGCATCCCAAAGGGTGTTAACGGAAAGATCAGGACATTTATTCAGGGTGAAGTATTCCGTGATATGTTTGGAAACTAAATCCACCGAATCTTGATAGCCCAAGAGAGATTCGTTTAGTCGACAATTAAAGCATGAGGGATTTTCATTGGGGGCTAATACTGAGATAAAAATAGGGTAATGGTCCGAGATGTGTATGGAGCCTATTGAGGCTGCACTACACCGATGCAAATGCTCTTTGGAGATGAACAAGTAGTCTAGGCGATGGTATGTGCCATGTGTCGGGGAGTAGAATGTGTAATCCAGTGTATTGGGGTGGTGAGAACGCCACACATCTATCAGTTGAAGGTTCCAAAAATTATTCCTAATGGCTTTAAGGGATTTGCCAGAGTGGGTCGATTTGTGTGATGATACGTCGATTTGCGGAAATAGGGCAATATTTAAGTCTCCACCCAAAATCACTATCCCTTCCTTGAAGGAGTCAATGGTCAGGAAAATGTTAGAGAACCAATGGGATTGATTGGAATTGGGGGTGTATAAGTTTATAAAGGAATACGTTTGTGGGCCTATGGTACCCTTAATTAAGATAAATCTTCCATCGGGGTCTAAAACCTGGTTTATATATTTAAAGGGAATCTTCCTTTGAAACCCTATGCTAACCCCACTTGAAGCTGAGGAACTACCTCCACAGTGATACCAATTAGAATAGTGGGAAAACTGCATGTTAGGGTAATGGTTGAAATGGAAGTGCGTCTCTTGGAGGAACACTACTCTGGCTCCAGCTTTCCTTAAAATGGTAAAGATTTGACTCCGTTTTGAGGGGAGTGAAAGCCTTTAACATTGTAAGAAGCTATATGTAAGTCAGCCATTGTATGTGGTGGGTGTGCAGTTACCTTGTGGCTGTTGGTGTATCCTCCAAGAGAGTGCATTGGCAATATGGGGCCCCGCCGTTCGGTGTAGAATAAGAACCATACTTTTGAAGGACTCACATAGTACTAGGAAGAAAGGCAGGTACCTTGGTAAAAAGATAGGGTAAAAAAACAGAACAAAACAGATTAAAACAACAACAAAAAAGAAGAACAAGTATAATTGAATATGCGTTAGACATGTGGCGGGTAATTGGTCGAATGACCAGGTAGGAGATCGTATAACACCCTGGGTAGGGCTATAGGATAGGAGGCAAGAATGGATCTAGCCTTTTATGATAAACAGATTTGAGGCAACAAAAGGTTATGTTCATTATGAGTCCGTATGTTTCAGACAATTGTAAGAATATAACACCTAACAATAGACAAAACCTATGTTGGCAGGATCAGAGAGCGGATCTAGCTATTGATCTTGAGAAAGGCTTCTGGGAGTGAGTTGGTGGCCTCTTTTCTTGGATCGTGAGGACTTTGGGGTTCGCTGTACCTCAAAAGGAACCACTTTAGGGAGGTCTGGTAGGTCACCTAGATCTTGATAAAGTTCCCAGTTTTCAATAGGCATATGGGAGACATTCAGAAGATCAAAGATGGGTGCGAGATTCGAGTATGACGAAATGTTGATCCTTTTCCCTGCAAATGAGAATGCGAGTCTAAAAGGGTAGGACCAGCGGTACAGAACTTTGTTGGACCGGAGCCAATCGGTCAAAGGCTTAAGTGCTTTGCGCTTTTTCAGTGTAGAGGGGGCTAGGTCCTGATAAATTTCCAACCTGGAATCTTCATAGGATAAATCAGGGTGGTTGCGTGCAGATTGTAAAATGGCGTCTTGACAGGGAAGTTTAGGAACTTTGTAAACTGGAATTCATTAAAACATAACCTTTACTTGGTCATTTAAAATATGTTTCACACTGGGTGAGAGACGACAATAACAACAACAAACAACCTCCACTATATCACATAATTACCAGTGAATACATGAAAAAATGGGTGGATCTCACCTCATCCAAGCAGGATCCACAATCGCGGAGGGGGGTCCTGGCAGTTGGTGGTGCCTGTGACCGGTGTGACCAGGGTGCTGATGTCGTGATGGCAGTGTGTCCACTCCTACTTTGCCCTATTCTGGCTTTCCTGGCTACCTAGGGGTAGTGGGCTGATCTTATCACCTGCCTACCACACATGGAGCACCCGCCCCGACAGGGGCGACCCCACACCGAACCTTACCCTCGGTATGGGTCTAGTATTCTATACAGCCCTATTACAATGCCCTACATGCCATGTTTCCGTCTTTCATTACAGACATCATCAGGAGACTTCACATGTATTCAAGGGCAACTACAAGTAAAATTACAGACATACACTCAGTATGGGTCACATATACTTTTGAGTAATGCATATACAATCATTTATAAGTCAGCTCAGTGCACTTACTCAGAGATCAGGGTGGTTTTAGCCTCCAATCAACAGGATAGTGGGTAACTCTTATCCTCTCTGGAACATGGGAAGTGTCCCATGTCAGTCCATGTCTCACCCAAAATAACAATGATTTGGGTGAGCAATGGGTGGTTGTTACTTGCCTCCACTTATACCTCTTCCTACCGGTGAGTGTCTGCCCCCCTTGATTAGTTGTCTCACCTGTCCGGGTCTGTTGGAAAGCATGTTGCTCCACGTGGAACGCACGCCGCTCGCGTGCGTTCCTCCCGGCCCGGAAGTTCAAGTCACATGGTACGGGCTGGCCGGAAGTGAGGTAATGGCCTGCGCCTGAGCGTTGCTCGTTGCATAGCAACCTCTAGGCTCAGAGCGCCCGGCCCAATCGCAAGGCAATTGATAGCTTGCCTTCTCTTTACATATGCTCAATCGCATTCCGGATTTAAAATTGGCAGGACCGCCTAACACACGCCGCATTACTCTGAATATCTGACGTCAGTTAGGTCAAGAACATTAGTGTATCTTTACTTAATGTGTATTTGCTCAAATCGGAGCTCTAGCAAATTACATACAATTAGCCTCATTAGTTATTCTAGCAGGGTTCGCCGTCAGATCCCGCGCGCTCGTGTTTACAAAATTTATCTGTACATTTGGGTGTAAATTGATACCACCACATATGTACTGTAAGTGGCGGTATAATTTTTGGTATTAATTGATATACATACCGGATATGGCAGGATTTCTGAGCACAGGCTTTGACTCTGATAGCTGGCTGACTGAGGCCAAGGAAGTTTTTTCTGATAGAGCCTTCTGTCAGAAAAAATACATTCCATCATACGGGGCTGCCTTTAAGGAACTAGAAAAGGTGTATAAGGAACAGATAGTTTCTTGGTGGGAAGTCCAGAGTCTTGAACACTATTTAGAGCATAATATTGTTCCGCGCTGTCTACTGATTAATCTCACTCCTGCATCTCGGTATAGAAATGCCTCCCTGATGAGCAAATGGGAGTCTGAAGCTACCAGTAGCTCATTAAGGTTCATGAGATTATTAATTGAACAGGAATGGCAAACCCTTGCAGGACTAGAGATTAAGCTACGGGACCAGATAGCAATTACACAGTCCTTTGCACAGGAAACAGATTTTGGGACAAAGGAGAAACAACTTCAGACCTCTTTAGATAAGTTCCAATACCATCTCAAGGAGCGAAAACACAAACAGTTTACACGGGATTTAGCGGATTTTAAAGAAAATAAAGTATATGGACAAATAACTGAAAGAAGGAGAGTAACTGAAAGGGACACTGACATCTCATCAACTGAGACAGACCTGTCAGGATCAGAAAAAGAACAATATATAGGAAATCGAAAAAATCTAACGAAAGGTAGAGGTCCTGGTAAGAAAAACAACCGGGGGGGATATTATAACAAGGCCGGACAAGGTTTTTTAGACCAGGGCTCGACATACCCCCTACGAAACCGAGTACCACAACAACCTCAGGGAGCAGCAACAGTGCTGGCCCCAAAATAATAAATTTGTCAGACCATACTTTATCCACTACAGAAATTAAGGTCCTTGAGAAGGGTCTCTCCTTTGTTCCAACACCCAAATATAATCCATTTAAAACTGCTGTAGACTTAAATCTCTTTACGCGCAAACTGCGCTGGTACAAACATTTTTGTAATATTGAGAAAAAACTAAGCGTAGAAATGGGAATTCCTAGAGATATGATATCTGACGTAAAACTTCTGGAAAGCTTGACAGCGGCCAATGAACCGGCTTTAGGTGAAGGACCATTTACATCCTTTAAAAATAAGAGTAAGAGGGCACCGCCCATAGGAGAAACAAACTGCGTGGACGTATTCCTTAAACTAGTCAGCAAAGACTTGGAGACTACCCACCTGTACTCGGCACCCCAAAATTGTACTAGGGATGAACTGTCTGCACTTGATGACCTGTCCAAAAACAAAAGTATCGTCATTAAGCCATCGGACAAAGGTGGCAATACAGTCATCCTTAGTACAAAAAACTATGAAGCAATGTGTGAGAGCTTATTAGCTCCACGGGATTGTTACGAAATTCTACAGAGTGATCCGACCCCCGTCTATAAAAAAGAATTAAAAGGCATACTAGATAGGGCAAAACTTGCCAAACTAATCAGTCAAGAAGAATTCGATTTTATGTACCCAGAACATCCTCAAATCGCTACTTTTTATAGTCTTCCCAAAGTACACAAAGGCTACGAGCCCTTGAAAGGGCGCCCGATTGTATCAGGCATTGATAGCCTTAGCCAAAATCTAGGCGTGTACATAGACAAGATCCTGGCACCATTTGTTCTCTCCCTGTCATCCCACGTAAAAGACACCGGGGACCTACTTAGACAGATAAATGGCATACAGTTAGATGAAGATTGCATACTGGGGAGTGTAGACGTCGAAGCACTATACTCATCTATCCCACATAAATGGGCCTACATGCAGTATCACACTTCCTGTCATCAAGGGGGAGACATTTCCAGGCACACAGTGCCTTTGTACTAGAACTGCTAGAATTCTCACTGACTAGGAGCTATTTCCTATTCAATGGGCGCTTTTTCCACCAGCTCAGGGGCACTGCGATGGGGAGCCCCTGCGCCCCATCCTATGCTAACCCGTTCCTGGGCTGGTCGGAAAACACCATAGTATTCAGGGACGAGTCCATAGTCGAGCTACAGTGCGTCCAAAAGTGGGCGCGTTTCATTGATGATGTCTTTGTTATCTGGAAGGGAAGTATGGAGACCTTCTCGTCTTGGGTTCGACAATTGAATCAGAACGAGATAGGTCTCCATTTCACATCTGAATGTGACTCATCAAAACTTCCCTTTCTTGACATCAGAGTGAGCATCAACAATCGGGGCTGTCTCGAGACTTCCATATTTCGTAAGCCCACCTCAACAAATTCCCTCCTGCGATGGGAAAGTAGCCATCCGTAGCCCCTCAGGAAGGGAATACCGAGAGGTCAATACTTACGACTAAGGAGGAACTGTTCCAAGCGCTCAGAGTTCATCAAACAAGTGGGCGACCTAAAAAATCGTTTTCTGGATCATGGATATCCAGCAGGTGTATTGACACCGGCATATCAGATGGCCCTTAATAAAGATAGAGCGTCTCTATTAACTCCACCAACAGACACCCCCACCTGTAGCAGTTCTAGTGAAAGCAGGGAGATCCGCTTCATTAGCACATACAACGGGTGTTCCTCGGCAATTAGAGACATCATATCTAAACATTGGCATGTGCTTCTAATGGACTCTGACATCTGCAAAGCGTTAAAGGTGCGCCCTAGCATCACGTATAGACGCGGTAGAAGCATCCGGGACATGATGGTGCATAGCCACTATACACCAGTACCTCAGAAAAAAACATGGCTTGAGAGAGGTATTAGTGGCAATTTTAAATGCGGAAGGTGTGTGGCGTGCCCTTTCATGACCAAAGCAAGGTCATTTAGAAGCAATAATACCGGCAAAATATATACAATCAAGGACATCATTAATTGTAGAAGTATAGGACTGGTCTATAAAATCACATGCGAATGTGGAAAAGAATACGTGGGGAAGACAGGTAGAGAACTAAGGAGAAGAATTGGAGAGCATCTGAGTGATGTAAGGAACGGCAGAGATACATCGGTGGCACGACACGTGAACACCGAACACGATGGTAGACTTGACTGCGTTTCCTTTATGGGAATTGAACAAATTAAACCAGGAATGAGACGGGGGACTTCGATAGGAGGATCCTACAATGCGAAGCTAAATGGATCTTTTATCTTAGAACAGTTCACCCGTCTGGGTTAAATGAACAACAGAATTTCTGCTGTTTTTTATGAATTAAGTCGCCAGAGAAGGATGTAGTCTGTCTGGGTCTCCCTTGGACTTCATATGCTCCCCTATATACATGTGAGCGTATGTGGTCTGATGGAGGACCTAGACAGGGCCAAAACAGTGACTTTGCAGCCTGGCGGGTCCCCCCCCTTGGATCTTGCGTGCTCTTTAACAAGAGCGGGCAGGATCTGACGGCGAACTCCGCTAGAATAATTAACGGGGCCAATTGTATGTAAGGACCTGGCGGGTTCCCCCTTGGATCTTGCGTGCCCTTAAACACGAGCGCGCGGGATCTGACGGCGAACCCTGCTAGAATAACTAATGAGGCTAATTGTATGTAATTGCTAGAGCTCCGATTTGAGTAAATACACATTAAGTAAAGATACACTAATGTTCTTGACCTAACTGACGTCAGATATTCAGAGTAATGCGGTGTGTGTTAGGCGGTCCTGCCAATTTTAAATCCGGAATGCGATTGAGCATATGTAAAGAGAAGGCAAGCTATCAATTGCCTTGCGATTGGGCCGGGCGCTCTGAGCCTAGAGGTTGCTATGCAACAAGCAACGCTCAGGCGCAGGCCCTTACCTCACTTCCGGCCAGCCCGTACCATGTGACTTGAACTTCCGGTCCGGTGGAACGCACGCGAGCGGGGTGCGTTCCACGTGGAGCAACATGCTTTCCAACAGACCCGGACAGGTGAGACAACTAATCAAGGGGGACGGACACTCACCGGTAGGAAGAGGTATAAGAGGAGGCAAGTAACAACCACCCATTGCTCACACAAATCATGGTAGGCAGGTGATAAGATCAGCCCCCTATCCCTAGGTAGGCAGGAAAGCCAGAATAGGGCAAAGTAGGAGTGGACACACTGCCATCACGACATCAGCACCCTGGTCACACCGGTCACAGGCACCACCAACTGCCAGGACCCCCCTCCGCGATTGTGGATCCTGCTTGGATGAGGTGAGATCCACCCATTTTTTCTCGTATTAACTGGTAATTATGTGATATAGTGGAGGTTGTTTGTTGTTGTTATTGTCTTCTCTCACCCAGTGTGAAACATATTTTAAATAACCAAGTAAAGGTTATGTTTTAATGAATTCCAGTTTACAAAATGTATCCGTATATTTGGCTATAAATAGATACCACCACATATGTACTGTAAGTGGCGGTATAATTTTTGGTATTAAGTTTAGGAACTTGCATATAATGTCCCGGGGCGGTTCAGTCGGCTTGGGTTTAGGGCGAAGGGCTCTATGGGCGCGCTCGATGATGACATCTTGCGGGAAATCGGGACCCAGCAGTGAGACGCATATGGTAAGTATGGTTGCGGATATATCACCGGGTGACACTGACTCTGGGACCCCTCTAAACCTTAAGGTGCCCCCTATTTTCTTGATCCTCAAGGGCACTATGAAGCTCATTCAGGTGGGCAGTACAACGGCGAAGGGAGGCCGACACTGCAGTTTGATCGTTTAGGGTTGCGATTTGATGGGATTCCAGGGTTTCCACCCGTTCCCCGATATGCCTCACCTCTTGCCTGCAGGCTGATAGTTCAGCAAGGATAGGCTCCATAACCCTGCTGAAAGCACGGTCAAGATATTTCCTCATAAGCTGTAGATCAGAGCTGGCCAGAATATCTTCCGAATCGCTGTCTCCCTCTGAATGGGCAGGGGCGCACTTCAGGGCCTTGGGCTGCGGGGCCGGCGCCATTTTAGGTTCTCTTGATGCGATCAATGCGGCCGCTTTTTTGAGGAATTTCTCCATATTGCCACCGGAGATCTGGCCTATGGGGGTAGCAGGGTGTTCTCCTTGCTTGGGGTTCCCAATTTTCACCATTCTCGCCTGCATATGCTAAATAATTCTGGTGTTAGGGACGAACTATGCGTGAACTATGAACTATGCGTCCATCTCCGTCTGGCGCTAGCTCCGCCCCATTGAATTTTTTTTATTTTTATCAAAGACATGTAGAACAATAAATTTGGAGAAAAAATTATATAGAAATGTAGTTTTATTTGAAACATTTTACAACAGAAAGTGAAAAATTTCATTTTTTTGAAAAAATTTTGGTCAAAAAATATCAAAAAAATTAAAAATGTCAGCAGCAATGAAATACCACCAAATGAAAACTCTATTAGTGAGAAGAAATGGAGGTAAAATTCATTTGGGTGGTAAGTTGTATGACCGAGCAATAAACAGTGAAAGTAGTGTAGTGCAGAATTGTAAAAAGTGGTCTAGTCATTAAGGGGGTTTAAGCTAGGGGGGCTGAGGTGGTTAAAGGGTTTTCGTGTTAGATTCCATGGTGTTTGTAGCTCATCCAGGATCTGTGAATGAAGGGCAGATGTTTTTGTGTTACATGGTGTGCACATTGATAGAAGTTGAATTCTACTATTGCTTGTGGTGGGGCACCCTCTAGTGCTGGGGTTTGAAATAGCAGTGTCCTGCACTATTACATACTGTAGATTGGGTATAAAATATTATCAATTGTGTGTACAATGGTGGAGCTGAAGAGAGCATATCACTTTATATTATGACTGGACCCACCACCATTAGCTATCTCTTAGGGTCCATTCAGTGTTTGGCGGACTGCACATGGCCGGCACTATAATACTGTAGAAATGCCTTTTCTTGTCCGTGGCTGTGGACAAGAATAGGACATGTACTAGCTTTTTGCGGGGCAGCAGAGCTGCTGAAAATGTATGGGTCTGCACCCGTTCTGCAAAATTGCGGAACAAATGCGGACCCATTTTGCAGACGTGTGAATGGACCCTTACTTTAATAATCAGAGAGAGTGCTCCTGAACTATAGAGATAACCACCCCTCCTCTAATCTCTATGATAGGTGAGGGAAAAGAAAGATACAACCAGGACAATGAAGGAGTCTAAGCGAGGTAAGTGACTGCCAGGTATGTAGCATTAACCCTTCACTGCCCCCGACCCCCAATGACACTGACATTAATCCCATCAATACCCTAGACCTTCAGGAAAACTGGAATTAAGCCTTTCACAGCCCTAAACCACCAGATATACTGACATTTGCCACTTTAATGCTCTAGAACACCAGGTATACTAATATTAACCGCTTCCCTTTCCTTAGAGTCCCAGTTATACTGAAATTAACCACTTCACTGCCCTAGGCCACTAGCGATAAAGATAATAGCCTTCACTGTGCTAGAACTGGATGCTGTGGGGTCCTGTATGGCCGGCTGCTTTATGGCCAATTATTAGAATGGTTAACAATAATATTTAACTATTGTGATCCTGTATCATCTATCTAAAGGGATACCGAGCTGAAATGTTGATCCCCGGCCCATGAGCTTTTAGATGCACCCCTGAGTATTGGAGTAGAGAACCCATGTTCATGCCTCCTATACTATTAGGGAATCCTAAGTTAATATCTATTGCTGAGAGTGAAGAATGGTTACATGTAGTGTCTATTGCTCTGGAGGTTGTGTACTGTATAGGTACATCTCAGTATATTAGAATATCATCAGAAAGTTCATGTATTTCACTAATTCAATTCAAAAAGTAAAAATCATATATTTTGTAGATTAATTACACACAAAGTGATCTATTTCAAATATTTCTTTCTTTCTTCATCAATGCTGCGTGGCAAGGAAGCGATCAGCTTGTGGCACTGCCAAGATGTTATGGAAGCCCAGATTGCTTAGATAGCGGCCTTCAGCATGTCTGCATGATTCAATCTGGTGTCTCTCATCTTCCTCTTGCCAATACCCTATATATTAGGGATCAGAACCTCAGGCACAGCTGAGCAAGTGTAGTTTGCTGGCCAAGCATGCACAATGATACTTTGGTTACTAAACCAGGTATTGGTACTTTTGGCAGTGTGGACAGGTACCAAGTCCTGCTGGAAAATGAAATTAGCATCTCCACAAAGCTTGTCAACAGAGGGAGGCTTGAAGTTCTATAAAAATATTTTACAACCATAAATTAAATAAATAAATAAATTTTAAAATACCATCATAACCGATACCAAAAGACCAATAATAAATGAACCATATAAAGACCAAGATCCACTCAGCATGAGCTGAGCGATACTACCCCTCTAATAAAGCCCAGAGACAAGTGACACAGTGAAAAAATAGGGGGGGTGGGGGACGCTGGTCAGCTCTTCAGCCACTTCTGAGCCAGCTCCGCCAAACCTGGAAATATAAAGGGAAACAGATTCCCGCCGCTAGACCAACAACAAATCAGGGAGCTGGAAATCTCCCCCAGCAACAGGCAGCAACCAATCAGCTGCACTCTTGACTCATAGAAGCTGGAATCTTCTAGAATGCAGGTAAGACACTTTCTGAGGTGATTTTACCTGGAATAGAAGAAAGGCAGGAAAAGACAAGACAGGGAAGAGAAACAAGGACCCTAGACAACCCCTTACTTTAAGACTACCTAAGGTGTCATTGCCCCCATGCTTCCCCCCCAAGCTAAACGCTCTGGTGGGGTTAATTCATGGGGGCAAATGACACACTCTAATACTAACTTGGTCACTAAATAATAATTTACACCAACAGCATAGTGGAGGAAATGGCCGCTGTGCTTTATTAAGGGTCACTTAAAAATATTTTACAACCATAAATTAAATAAATAAATACATTTTTAAATACCATCATAACCGATAACAAAAGACCAATAATAACTTAACCATATAAAGACTAAGATCCACTGAGGATGAGCTGAGCGACACTACCCCACAAGCCACGCCTAACATAGGCGAGGCCCCCCACAGCACCACAGCCATTTCTCCACCATATTCTGAAGGCCCAAGTTAAAAATATCAATCCCTACCTCAGAAAGATGAACATTATCGGATCTAAAGAGGCCAGGCAAAAAACCCTCCAAATCTGAATGCCTATAGCTAAACTCACCCACTAAAGGGAGAAAATTTTCAAGGGTCCTATTCACTCTTTCACGGATTTTCTCCAAAAATGTACCATCCTTTCCTGACCAAACTAGGCGAAGGACAATTTCTGAAAAAACTAAATTAGTACTGGGAAGACTATGATGTAATAAGGCCAGGTCTCTCTTCATGACCCACAATAATTCACAAGTTCTTATCCTACCTAAATCATTCCCCCCAAGGTGAATAACAATCAAATGCGGAACAGGCCATTTTTTCATAAGCTTATTAATTTCTTCCATTAACCCTTTCCAACACATCCCTCTAACACCCTGCCAAAGAATAAGAACTTCAGATGTATTAAACGACAAATTCTCTGAGTATATTCTTTTTTCAGCTCGCTTCTGAGCCCAAAACACAAATGAATGTCCCACAAGTAGAGTTGAGCAGACACCTGGATGTTCAGGTTCGAGAAGTTCGGCCGAACTTCCCGAAAATGTTCGGGTTCGGGATCCGAACCCGATCCGAACTTCGTCCCAAACCCGAACCCCATTGAATTCAATGGGGACCCGAACTTTTCGGCACTAAAAAGGCTGTAAAACAGCCCAGGAAAGGGCTAGAGGGCTGCAAAAGGCAGCAAAATGTAGATAAATCCCCTGCAAACAAATGTGGATAGGGAAATGAATTAAAATTAAAATTAAATAAATAAAAATTAACCAAAATCAATTGGAGAGAGGTCCCATAACAGAGAATCTGGCTTCACGTCACCCACCACTGGAACAGTCCATTCTCAGATATTTAGGCCCCGGCACCCAAGCAGAGGAGAGAGGTCCCGTAACAGAGAATCTGTCTTCATGTCAGGAGAGAATCAGTCTGCATGTCATAGCAGAGAATCAGGCTTCATGTCAGCCACCACTGCAACAGTCCATTTTCATAAATTTAGGCCAAGCACCCAGGCAGAGGAGAGAGGTTCCGTAACACAGAATCTGGCTTCATGTCAGCAGAGAATCAGTCTTCATATCATAGCAGAAAATCAGGCTTCACGTCACCCACCACTGCAACAGTCCATTTTCATAAATTTAGGCCCAGCACCCAGGCAGAGGAGAGAGGTCCCGTAACAGACAATCTGGCTTCATGTCAGCAGAGAATCAGTCTTCATATCATAGCAGAGAATCAGGCTTCACGTCAGCCACCAATGCAACAGTCCATTGTCAGATATTTAGGCCCAGCACCCAGGCAGAGGAGAGATGTCCCGTAACAGACAATCTGGCTTCATGTCAGCAGAGAATCAGTCTTCATATCATAGCAGAGAATCAGGCTTCACGTCAGCCACCACTGCAACAGTCCATTGTCAGATATTTAGGCCCAGCACCCAGGCAGAGGAGAGAGGTCCCGTAACAGACAATCTGGCTTCATGTCAGCAGAGAATTAGTCTGCATGTCATAGCAGAAAATCAGGCTTCACGTCAGCCACCACTGCAACAGTCCATTGTCAGATATTTAGGCCCAGCACCCAGGCAGAGGAGAGAGGTCCCGTAACAGACAATCTGGCTTCATGTCAGCAGAGAATTAGTCTGCATGTCATAGCAGAGAATCAGGCTTCACGTCAGCCACCAATGCAACAGTCCATTGTAAGATATTTAGGCCCAGCACCCAGGCAGAGGAGAGAGGTCCCATAACAGACAATCTGGCTTCATGTCAGCAGAGAATCAGTCTTCATATCATAGCAGAGAATCAGGCTTCACGTCAGCCACCAATGCAACAGTCCATTGTCAGATATTTAGGCCCAGCACCCAGGCAGAAGAGAGAGGTCCCTTAACAGACAATCTGGCTTCATGTCAGCAGAGAATCAGTCTTCATATCATAGCAGATAATCAGGCTTCACGTCACCCACCACTGCAACAGTACATTTTCATAAATTTAGGCCCAGCACCCAGGCAGAGGAGAGAGGTCCCGTAACAGACAATCTGGCTTCATGTCGGCAGAGAATCAGTCTGCATGTCCTAGCAGAGAATCAGGCTACACGTCAGCCACCACTGCAACAGTCCATTTTCATAAATTTAGGCCCAGCACCCAGGCAGAGGAGAGAGGTCCCGTAACAGACAATCTGGCTTCATGTCAGCAGAGAATCAGTCTGCATGTCCTAGCAGAGAATCAGGCTACACGTCAGCCACCACTGCAACAGTCCATTATCAGATATTTAGGCCCAGCACCCAGGCAGAGGAGAGAGGTCCCGTAACAGACAATCTGGCTTCATGTCAGCAGAGAATCAGTCTTCATATCATAGCAGAGAATCAGGCTTCACGTCAGCTACCAATGCAACAGTCCATTGTCAGATATTTAGGCCCAGCACCCAGGCAGGGGAGAGAGGTCCCGTAACAGACAATCTGGCTTCATGTCAGCAGAGAATCAGTCTTCATATCATAGCAGAGAATCAGGCTTCACGTCAGCTACCAATGCAACAGTCCATTGTCAGATATTTAGGCCCAGCACCCAGGCAGGGGAGAGAGGTCCCGTAACAGACAATCTGGCTTCATGTCAGCAGAGAATCAGTCTTCATATCATAGGAGAGAATCAGGCTTCACGTCAGCCACCAATGCAACAGTCCATTGTCAGATATTTAGGCCCAGCACCCAGGCAGAGGAGAGAGGTCCCGTAACAGACAATCTGGCTTCATGTCAGCAGAGAATCAGTCTTCATATCATAGCAGAGAATCAGGCTTCACATCAGCCACCAATGCAACAGTCCATTGTCCGATATTTAGGCCCAGCACCCAGGCAGAGGAGAGAGGTCCCGTAACAGACAATCTGGCTTCATGTCAGCAGAGAATCAGTCTTCATATCATAGCAGAGAATCAGGCTTCACGTCAGCCACCAATGCAACAGTCTATTATCAGATATTTAGGCCCAGCACCCAGGCAGAGGAGAGAGGTCCCGTAACAGACAATCTGGCTTCATGTCAGCAGAGAATCAGTCTTCATATCATAGCAGAGAATCAGGCTTCACGTCAGCCACCAATGCAACAGTCCATTGTCAGATATTTAGGCCCAGCACCCAGGCAGAGGAGAGATGTCCCGTAACAGACAATCTGGCTTCATGTCAGCAGAGAATTAGTCTTCATATCATAGCAGAGAATCAGGCTTCACGTCAGCCACCACTGCAACAGTCCATTGTCAGATATTTAGGCCCAGCACCCAGGCAGAGGAGAGAGGTCCCGTAACAGACAATCTGGCTTCATGTCAGCAGAGAATTAGTCTGCATGTCATAGCAGAAAATCAGGCTTCACGTCAGCCACCACTGCAACAGTCCATTGTCAGATATTTAGGCCCAGCACCCAGGCAGAGGAGAGAGGTCCCGTAACAGACAATCTGGCTTCATGTCAGCAGAGAATTAGTCTGCATGTCATAGCAGAGAATCAGGCTTCACGTCAGCTACCAGTGCAACAGTCCATTGTCATATATTTAGGCCCAGCACCCAGGCAGAGGAGAGTGGTCCCGTAACAGACAATCTGGCTTCATGTCAGCAGAGAATTAGTCTGCATGTCATAGCAGAGAATCAGGCTTCACGTCAGCTACCAGTGCAACAGTCCATTGGCATATATTTAGGCCCAGCACCCAGGCAGAGGAGAGAGGTCCCGTAACAGAGGATCTGGCTTCATGTCAGCAGAGAATTAGTCTGCATGTCATAGCAGAAAATCAGGCTTCACGTCAGCCACCACTGCAACAGTCCATTGTCAGATATTTAGGCCCAGCACCCAGGCAGAGGAGAGAGGTCCCGTAACAGAGAATCTGGCTTCATGTCAGCAGAGAATTGGTCTGCATGTCATAGCAGAGAATCAGGCTTCACGTCAGCTACCAGTGCAACAGTCCATTGGCATATATTTAGGCCCAGCACCCAGGCAGAGGAGAGAGGTCCCGTAACAGAGGATCTGGATTCACGTCAGCAGAGAATTAGTCTGCATGTCATAGCAGAAAATCAGGCTTCACGTCAGCCACCACTGCAACAGTCCATTGTCAGATATTTAGGGCCAGCACCCAGGCAGAGGAGAGAGGTCCCGTAACAGAGAATCTGGCTTCATGTCAGCAGAGAATTAGTCTGCATTTAATAGCAGAGAATCAGGCTTCACGTCAGCTACCAGTGCAACAGTCCATTGGCATATATTTAGGCCCAGCACCCAGGCAGAGGAGAGAGGTCCCGTAACAGAGGATCTGGCTTCATGTCAGCAGAGAATTATTCTGCATGTCATAGCAGAAAATCAGGCTTTACGTCAGCCACCACTGCAACAGTCCATTGTCAGATATTTAGGCCCAGCACCCAGGCAGAGGATAGAGGTCCCGTAACAGAGAATCTGGCTTCATGTCAGCAGAGAATTAGTCTGCATGTCATAGCAGAGAATCAGGCTTCACGTCATCCAACATTGGAACAGTCCATTGGCATATATTTAGGCCCCGGCACCCAGACAGAGGAGAGGTTCATTCAACTTTGGGCAGCCTCGCAATATAATGGTAAAATGAAAATAAAAATATGATGGAATGAGGAAGTGCCCTGGAGTACAATAATATATGGTTAAGGGGAGGTAGTTAATGTCTAATCTGGACAAGGGATGGACAGGTCCTGTGGGATCCATGCCTGGTTCATTTTTATGAACAATTCACAGAATGAACAAAACCCTGTTCACGGGATTATAGTAGAATTAGGTCAATAATTAAAGGAGTATCACAGAAAAACCATTAATTCTAAAACTTCACTTTTAATGTACTCAATTAAAATATTTAGACCCTTTTGATACGGAAATAAACAATAAACAAAAAATAAAGCAAACAAAACTACAAGTCACTTGTCTCCTAAGTAACAGGATGACAAGTGAATGATCTATAGGGACAATCACCCTAGTGTTACCCTGAGGGTCCATTCACACGTCCTGTTTTTTTTCATCCTGAAAAACGGTCCGTTTTTTGCGGATCCGTTGTTCCTGAAAATGTTTCCGTATGTCATCCGTTTTTTGCGGATCCGCAAAAAACGGACACATGTATACATTTCAATAATCAAATAAAGTTGTTTGGATTTCTTTGAAAAAAATTGAAAAAAAAAAAAAAAAAAAAATTTGTTATGTGTTTCCAGGAACGGAATCCGCAAAAAACGGATGACATACGGAATGACATCCGAATGTCATCCGTTTTTTGCGGATCCATTGACTTTGTATTGTACCAGGATCCGATTTTTCAGGACAAGAATAGGACATGTTTTATATTTAAACGGACATGCGGAACGGAACAACGGAAACGGACAGCACACATTGTGCTGTCCGATTTTTTCCAGGACCCATTGAAAATGAATGGGTCCAGATCTGGTCCTGATCTGTTCCTGAAAAAACGGAACAGATCAGGAAAGAAAAAACGGACGTGTGAATGGACCCTTAATCTTAAGGCCCTGCCTAGAAACGGAATGGCCGCCCCGATAGGGGCGATCCCGTATCTCGTGCCTCCTATGAAACCCTAGAAGGCCCTGATACGGGTGGCAGATTGTACTAGTCCTATAGGAAGGCCGTTGCTAGTCTACAGGTTAGCCAAAAATAAAAAAGGGTTAATTATATACGAAGAACACCCCATCCCCCATATAGTGGGGGTAAGAATTTGAGAAGAAGAACAGTGTATAGTTATAGTATGATTGTATATAACGTCCCATTGGGGCTTGAGGGATGGGGTGTTCTTCGTATATAATTAACCCTTTTTTATTTTTGGCTAACCTGTAGACTAGCAACGGCCTTCCTATAGGACTAGTACAATCTGCCACCCGTATCAGGGCCTTCTAGGGTTTCATAGGAGGCACGAGATACGGGATCGCCCCTATCGGGGCGGCCATTCCGTTTCTAGGCAGGGCCTTAAGATTAAGGGTAACACTAGGGTGATTGTCCCTATAGATCATTCACTTGTCATCCTGTTACTTAGGAGACAAGTGACTTGTAGTTTTGTTTGCTTTATTTTTTGTTTATTGTTTATTTCCGTATCAAAAGGGTCTAAATATTTTAATTGAGTACATTAAAAGTGAAGTTTTAGAATTAATGGTTTTTCTGTGATACTCATTTTTATGAACGTCAGCTTGTCTACATTGGCTGTAGACAGGCGGCTGCGTTTGTCTGTAATGACGCCCCCTGCCGTGCTGAATACACGTTCAGACAAAACGCTGGCCGCCGGGCAGGCCAGCACCTCCAAGGCATAAAAGGCTAGCTCTGGCCACGTGGACAATTTAGAGACCCAGAAGTTGAATGGGGCCGAACCATCAGTCAGTACGTGGAGGGGTGTGCACACGTACTGTTCCACCATGTTAGTGAAATGTTGTCTCCTGCTAACACGTTTCGTATCAGGTGGTGGTGCAGTTAGCTGTGGCGTGTTGACAAAACTTTTCCACATCTCTGCCATGCTAACCCTGCCCTCAAAGGAGCTGGCCGTGACACAGCTGCCTTGGCGACCTCTTGCTCCTCCTCTGCCTTGGCCTTGGGCTTCCACTTGTTCCCCTGTGACATTTGGGAATGCTCTAAGTAGCGCGTCTACCAACGTGCGCTTGTACTCGCGCATCTTCCTATCACGCTCCAGTGCAGGAAGTAAGGTGGGCACATTGTCTTTGTAGCGTGGATCCAGCAGGGTGGCAACCCAGTAGTCCGCACACGTTAAAATGTGGGCAACTCTGCTGTCGTTGCGCAGGCACTGCAGCATGTAGTCGCTCATGTGTGCCAGGCTGCCCAGGGGTAAGGACAAGCTGTCCTCTGTGGGAGGCGTATCGTCATCGTTCTGCCTTTCCCCCCAGCCACGCACCAGTGATGGGCCCGAGCTGCGTTGGGTGCCACCCCGCTGTGACCATGCTTCATCCTCATCCTCCTCCACCTCCTTCTCATCCTCGTCCTCCTCGTCCTCCAGTAGTGGGCCCTGGCTGGCCACATTTGTACCTGGCCTCTGCTGTTGCAAAAAACCTCCCTCTGAGTCACTTCGAAGAGACTGGCCTGAAAGTGCTAAAAATGACCCCTCTTCCTCCTCCTCCTCCTCCTCCTGCGCCACCTCCTCTTCCATCATCGCCCTAAGTGTTTTCTCAAGGAGACATAGAAGTGGTATTGTGACGCTGATAACGGCGTCATCGCCACTGGCCATGTTGGTGGAGTACTCGAAACAGCGCAACGGGGCACACAGGTCTCGCATGGAGGCCCAGTCATTGGTGGTGAAGTGGTGCTGTTCCGCAGTGCGACTGACCCGTGCTGCAGCTGAAACTCCACTATGGCCTGCTGCTGCTCGCACAGTCTGTCCAGCATGTGCAAGTTGGAGTTCCACCCGGTGGGCACGTCGCATATGAGGCGGTGAGCGGGAAGGCCGAAGTTACGCTGTAGCGCAGACAGGCGAGCAGCGGCAGGATGTGAACGCTGGAAGCGCGAACAGACAGTCCGCACTTTATGCAGCAGCTCTGACATGTCGGGGTAGTTGTGAATGAACTTCTGCACCACCAAATTCAGCACATGCGCCAGGCAAGGGATGTGCGTCAAACCGGCTAGTCCCAGAGCTGCAAGGAGATTTCGCCCATTATCGCACACCACCAGGCCGGGCTTGAGGCTCACCGGCAGCAACCACTCGTCGGTCTGTTGTTCAATACCCCGCCACAACTCCTGTGCGGTGTGGGGCCTATCCCCCAAACATATGAGTTTCAGAATGGCCTGCTGACGTTTACCCCGGGCTGTGCTGAAGTTGGTGGTGAAGGTGTGTGGCTGACTGGATGAGCAGGTGGAAGAAGAGGAGGAGGAAGCCGAGAAGGAGGAGGTGGCAACAGGAGGCAAAGAATGTTGCCCTGCGATCCTTGGCGGCGGAAGGACGTGCGCCAAACAGCTCTCCGCCTGGGGCCCAGCTGCCACTACATTTACCCAGTGTGCAGTTAGGGAGATATAGCGTCCCTGGCCGTGCTTACTGGTCCACGTATCTGTGGTTAGGTGGACCTTGCTACAGATGGCGTTGCGCAGTGCACACTTGATTTTATCGGATACTTGGTTGTGCAGGGAAGGCACGGCTCTCTTGGAGAAGTAGTGCCGGCTGGGAACAACATACTGTGGGACAGCAAGCGACATGAGCTGTTTGAAGCTGTCTGTGTCCACCAGCCTAAATGACAGCATTTCATAGGCCAGTAGTTTAGAAATGCTGGCATTCAGGGCCAGGGATCGAGGGTGGCTAGGTGGGAATTTACGCTTTCTCTCAAATGTTTGTGAGATGGAGAGCTGAACGCTGCCGTGTGACATGGTTGAGACGCTCGGTGACGGAGGTGGTGGTGGTGTTGGTGGTACATCCCCTGTTTGCTGGGCGGCAGGTGCCAACGTTCCTCCAGAGGCGGAGGAAGAGGCCGAGGCGGCAGCAGCAGAAGAGGCCGAGGCGGCAGCAGCAGAAGAGGCCGAGGCGGCAGCAGCAGAAGAGGTAGCACGGGGAGCCTGAGCGACTTCCTTGTTTTTAAGGTGTTTACTCCACTGCAGTTCATGCTTTGCATGCAGGTGCCTGGTAATGCAGGTTGTGCTAAGGTTCAGAACGTTAATGCCTCGCTTCAGGCTCTGATGGCACAGCGTGCAAACCACTCGGGTCTTGTCGTCAGCACATTGTTTGAAGAAGTGTCATGCCAGGGAACTCCTTGAAGCTGCCTTTGGGGTGCTCGGTCCCAGATGGCGGCGGTCAGTAGCAGGCGGAGTCTCTTGGCGGCGGGTGTTCTGCTTTTGCCCACTGCTCCCTCTTTTGCTACGCTGTTGGCTCGGTCTCACCACTGCCTCTTCCTCCGAACTGTGAAAGTCCGTGGCACGACCTTCATTCCATGTGGGGTCTAGGACCTCATCGTCCCCTGCATCGTCTTCCACCCAGTCTTGATCCCTGACCTCCTGTTCAGTCTGCACACTGCAGAAAGACGCAGCAGTTGGCACCTGTGTTTCGTCATCATCAGAGACATGCTGAGGTGGTATTCCCATGTCCTCATCATCAGGAAACATAAGTGGTTGTGCGTCAGTGCATTCTATGTCTTTCACCGCTGGGGAAGGGCTAGGTGGATGCCCTTGGGAAACCCTGCCAGCGGAGTCTTCAAACAGCATAAGAGACTGCTGCATAACTTGAGGCTGAGACAGTTTCCCTGGTATGCATGGGGGTGATGTGACAGACTGATGGGGTTGGTTTTCAGGCGCCATCTGTGCGCTTTCTGCAGAAGACTGGGTGGGAGATAATGTGAACGTGCTGGATCCACTGTCGGCCACCCAATTGACTAATGCCTGTACCTGCTCAGGCCTTACCATCCTTAGAACGGCATTGGGCCCCACCATATATCGCTGTAAATTCTGGCGGCTACTGGGACCTGAGGTAGTTGGTACACTAGGACGTGTGGATGTGGCAGAACGGCCACGTCCTCTCCCAGCACCAGAGGGTCCACTAACACCACCACGACCATGTCCACATCCGCGTCCCTTACTAGATGTTTTCCTCATTATTATCGTTCACCACAACAACAAAAATATTATTTGGCCCAATGTATTGTATTCAAATTCAGCTGAATATAAATTTGAGGCCTAGTATTTAGGCGCTGGGTGACAGGTATGGGTTTACTGACAGAATTAGACTTGGAAATGCACAGTAGCGTGTGTGTGAAGTTATTCTGAATGACCCTATGTGCACCTTGAATATTATATATCCTTTTAGGGATAGATTTCAAATAGCTCTGATACAGCAGAAACCACTAAATTAGGAAATTGCTAAATTGGGAATTGTATTTCAACCCAGAACAAAAAATGTCCTTTGACGGACACTAAATAACTTGCCCAGCCACAACAGTACAGCAGTAACGACAGATTTAGCTGGATATAAATTTGAGGCCTAGTATTTAGGCGCTGGGTGACAGGTATAGATTTACTGACAGAATTAGACTTGGAAATGCACAGTAGCGTGTGTGTGAAGTTATTCAGAATGACCCTATGTGCACCTTGAATTTTGATATACCCTTTTAGGGATGTATTTAAAGTAGGCCTGATACAGCAGAAACCACTAAATTAGGAAATTGCTAAATTGGGAATTGTATTTCAACCCAGAACCAAAAATGTGCTTTGACGGACACTAAATAACTTGCCCAGCCACAACAGTACAGCAGTAACGACAGATTTAGCAGGATATAAACTTGAGGCCTAGTATTTAGGCGCTGGGTGACAGGTATAGGTTTACTGACAGAATTAGACTGGGATATGGCCAAAAAATAACCACACTATTGATGGTTAAATGCACTTGGTGTGACAGCTTGACCAACCACACTACTGAGGGTTAAATGCATTTGGTGACAGGCGCAGCTTGCCCCTGATGTAGTATATGGCCAAAAAATAAACAGACTATTGCTGGTTAAATGCACTTGGTGTGACAGCTTGACCAACCACAATACTGAGGGTTAAATGCACTTGGTGACAGGCGCAGCTTGCCCCTGATGTAGTATATGGCCAAAAAATAAACAGACTATTGCTGGTTAAATGGACTTGGTGTGACAGCATCACCCTGATGTAGGATTTAGCCAAAAAACAACCACACCATTGAGGGTTAAATGCACTTGGTGACAGGCGCAGCTTGCCCCTGATGTAGTATATGGCCAAAAAATAAACAGACTATTGCTGGTTAAATGCACTTGGTGTGACAGCTTCACCCTGATGTAGGCTTTAGCCAAAAAACAACCACACCATTGAGGGTTAAATGCACTTGGTGACAGGCGCAGCTTGCCCCTGATGTAGTATATGGCCAAAAAATAAACAGACTATTGCTGGTTAAATGCACTTGGTGTGACAGCTTCACCCTGATGTAGGATTTAGCCAAAAAACAACCACACCATTGAGGGTTAAATGCACTTGGTGACAGGCGCAGCTTGCCCCTGATGTAGTATATGGCCAAAAAATAAACAGACTATTGCTGGTTAAATGCACTTGGTGTGACAGCTTCACCCTGATGTAGGCTTTAGCCAAAAAACAACCACACCATTGAGGGTTAAATGCACTTGGTGACAGGCGCAGCTTGCCCCTGATGTAGTATATGGCCAAAAAATAAACAGACTATTGCTGGTTAAATACACTTGGTGTGAGAGCTTCACCCTGATGTAGGCTTTAGCCAAAAAACAACCACACCATTGAGGGTTAAATGCACTTGGTGGCAACTTGTGCTGGCGCAACACAAGACACAAAATGGCCGCCGATCACCCCAGAAAAAAGTGACTGAAAAACGCTCTGGGCAGCCTAAAAATAGTGAGCAATTCAATAGCAGCAGTTCAATCATCCACAGCTGCAGATCGATCAATGGATGGAGTCTTTTGGAGGAGTTAATCAGCCTAATCTCGCCCTACTGTCGCAGCTGCAACCTCTCCCTAAGCTAATCAGAGCAGAGTGACAGGCGGCGCTATGTGACTCCAGCTTAAATAGAGGCTGGGTCACATGGTGCTCTGGCCAATCACAGCCATGCCAATAGTAGGCATGGCTGTGACGGCCTCTTGGGGCAAGTAGTATGACGCTTGTTGATTGGCTGCTTTGCAGCCTTTCAAAAAGCGCCAAGAAAGCGACGAACACCGAACCCGGACTTTTACGAAAATTCGGTATACAGTTCGGGTTCGCTCATCCCTAGTCCTCACCCTGTTCCCCTCTCCCTAGAGAATGCAGTGTATTATACTTTTCTGATTTACTGTGGCATGGCCTAATAGGCTTCAGCAGATAGCAGGTCTGGACTTCTTAATATTTGCCTGTATCAGGAAAGGAAAAAGCTAATAAATCAGTTATTCAGCTATTTAAAGGTTACGTCATTGCAGCACAAAGGATTTAAGGAGAAGAGTGTGCAGATCTTTTGGGGTAGACCTCTCCACTGATTTGAAAATATTTTCTGAGATTCTTTTTACTGATGACTGATCAGCTATTTGAGAATGTCTTCTCACAGCTTACCAAGCACAGCTCTGTACACTGTATAGCTGATGCTTTGTATTGTAGCTCAGCCCCATTCACTTGAATGGGGCTGAGCTGCTCCTAGGCCACTTAAACGATAAACATGATGTCACTTGGCCTAGGAAAAGCAGAGCGAAGATTGTGGCAATAAAAAGAGCACCACTACCTTATCGAACACCTGATTGGCGGGGGTCCTGGGCGTTGGGCCCTCACCGATCAAATACTTATGAACTATCCTAAGGATAGGTCATCGGTAAAAAAAAATCCGGAAAACCCCTTTAAGGATGTTAGTCAGGACAGGGCTGTGACAGTAGCAGTATCAGGATGTGGGGAGGAAATGGAGACCAGGGTGACTTCTCAGCAACACAAAGTTTGTCAGGATAGGAAAGTGCTGATCTCATGATGGTAGTGGCCTGTCCACTTATGTGACAATGTTAGTGAGGATAAGGCTACATAAGAATGGGTCACTGCCATGATTGGAATAGGGCATTTGAAAAAAATGTCATTTCACAGCAGTACAAAGTATTTCAGGAGGGAAGTGTGTGACAGGTCTTAGAAGGTCTGAAAGATTATCTGCACATTAGTGATCTGACAGCTTCTTTTGGTTTCACTTTGTCTGTGTATTGCTGGTATGTCCACACCTCCTGTTCAGGTGTGGATCATGTGACCTTTACCCATCCCTATTTAGTCTGACTTTACCCATCACTCCTTGTTCTGGATAGCTTCATTTGGTTTTGGAAGAGCTGGAGTGTGGTCCGTGTTGAAGTCCATCTATCATCCTCAAAAGTTAAGTGTTCCGCTTGCTGTGTTTTGTATCCCCACCCCCCTCGGTTGTTTAGTAGGCCTCAGCAAGACGCTGGTTCGTTCACCAAGGAAGGAACGGGTTATCTCTGCCCTGTCATTACCTTTTGGGCATCCGAGGGTCACCAGGGTTTACTAGGTTCCTGTGTATGGGCATCTCTACCATAGAGAGCTGCCCATATGGATAAGAGTTAGGGCCAGGAGCAGGGTTTTATAGGTGGTGACCCTTTTTCTTCCCTAGCTGTGAGGCCTAGTGTATTTTCCCTTCCTTCTTGCTGTCTTTTGGTGTTCTCCCCTATTACATCCGTGACAGTGTGATGATGAAACAGTTATGATGAATGGTCACAAATGTTTTGTAGTGGCATGAAATGAGCCCTAGCAGCACAGAGCATGTCAGGAGGGCAAGTGATGATTTGGGAATTTGTGGGAGGTATTGACTGAGAGTTACATAGAGTAAGTAGCAGGGTCCCTAAGAAGCACAGAGTATTTCAGGAATATTGAGTCGTTCAGAGACGATGACCTGTCCTCTCTTTATCCCGTTATTAAAGGGTTTCTTGTTAGACTCCATGGTGTTTGTAGCTCATCCTGGATCTGTGAATGAAGGGCAGATGTTTTTGTGTTACATGGTGTGCACATTGATAGAAGTTGAATTCTACTATTTCTTGTGGTGGGGCACCCTCTAGTGCTGGGGTTTGATATAGCAGTGTCCTGCACTATTACATACTGTAGATTGGGTATAAAAGATTATCAGTTGTGTGTACAATGGTGGAGCTGAAGAGGGCATATCACTTTATATTATGACTGGACCGACCACTATTAGCTATCTCTTAGGGTCCATTCAGTGTTTTGCTGACTGCACATGGCCGGCACTATAATACTGTAGAAATGCCTTTTCTTGTCTGTGGCTGCGGACAAGAATAGGACATGTATTAGTTTTTTGCGGGGCAGCAGAGCTGCTGAAAATGTATGGGTCTGCACCCGTTCTGCAAAATTGCGGAACAAATGCGGACCCATTTTGCGGATGTGTGAATGGACCCTTACTTTAATAATCAGAGAGAGCGCTCCTGAACTATAGAGATAACCACCCCTCCTCTAATCTCTATGATAGGTGAGGGAAAAGAAAGATACAACCAGGACAATGAAGGAGTCTAAGCGAGGTAAGTGACTGCCAGGTATGTAGCATTAACCCTCCACTGCCCCCGACCACCAATGACACTGACATTAATCCCATCAATAACCTAGACTTCCAGGAAAACTGGAATTAAGCCTTTCATAGCCCTAAACCACAGGGTGAACAACCTGTTGGATCTGTCTTGCCGCTAGTGTGAAAGTAGCCTTAAACAGATGCCTCAGACTGATGCCATACAGTGGCATCCGTTCACCATAGAGTTCAATTGTAAAAAAAAAGTATACTTTTTACCATTGTAAAAAAAAATATACTATATATATACAGTATATATATATTTTTACTGGACTGTGCATGATACAAGAACGTGGTGTGTTTTTGTATCCGTTTTTTGGAAAGTATATGTCAAACAGAGGCATAAAACATGATGTGAACCCACCCTGAGAGGGATTAACACCCTGTTCCGCACCTCCTAGGACAGTGGACTTGTCCGGGTGTCTGCCAGGAGGGAGAAGTCTTGTGTGATTCAGCATTCTTTAGGCAGAGTTAAGAGGAGAGAGGAAGGGAGAGGACTCACTCCTGCCAGAGGAGGAGGAAGCAGCTCCTAGAGCACCCACTCCCCAGTATGTAAATAATGACGCAGGTAAAGGCTTTGGAACAGAGACAGCAGAGTGAATTGCAACATTGTTTTTGCTGACACTGCTGTAAGGTGAGGGAAAACGGGCCAAAGACACCCTTATCACCAAACTACAGCTAGGCCAACAACATCTAAGTTCAGAACTACCTACCACCATACCTCCTCAGCTGTGCCAGAAGAGAATTGCACTAAAGCCTGCTGCTACTGTTTGTATTCTCGAGTTCTACATTGCACTTAGTAAAAGGATTTTGTTACGCTTAACTTTGGCCTGATTCTTCAATGCTACAACTTTCACTGCAACAGACCCCAGGGAGTGACTGCCTGAGGTAGGACACCATGATACAACTATACTATATCAGGGCCATTGCCACTCCCATCCTCTTCACTGACTCCCTCTGGTGCTCGCTGCAACAGCATGGGTCCTGGCCATAGTGTACACAAGCAATCTTATTTTATGTGCCAACTTTTTATGTGGCCCAGTTTAAAATGTTTAAAAAAAAAAAATCAATATACATTGCATCCAATGACTCAGTCCAGTTTAGAATGTACTTCTTTGTATAAACTGATCTTAGTTTGACAAAACCCATCCCTCATGAAGCCATACTGATACGGAGTATTTGTCTGGCCGAATCCAGGTATATTTGCCAGGTAGCTGCCGGATCTCCACCAGACCCTATTATAGACAATAAGGCTGGCGGCCATTCAGATAATGTCCTGCAGTGCTGGATCCTGGCAGCAGTGTGAAGGAAGCCTAAAAATTTTTTTTTTAGGCTTGGGATACACAGTGGTCATGCAGCAAATGGTGTCACATAAGTCGTGCAACAAAAAAAATATTGTAATTTTTCTGCAATTTGCTGTTGCATTGATGTCATATGATATGTGTGTTTGTGATATGTGTGATTTAGTATTTGCCACAGCCATCACACACAAAAAAAGAAATAAACATGTTGCAAAGAAATCTGTTAATGGCAAAGTTGCATGCAATATGCAGACTACATCCAATAATCTAACAGGCTTGTAATTTTGTGACTGTTGCATCTGCAAAGTGCCGCCCGCCCAGGGCCAATCGTGTCCCAGGTTTATAGGAATGCCGAGTGGTGTGGTGCGGCCTTAATAGTTTGTTTGTGTCACGGTGCTCCTACCTGGATACTGTCACTCCCCAAAGTTAGGCTCCGAAGCAAAAAAGAGGAGCGTAATTGTGGAGGTGGAGAAATAGTCAAGTCCAGACCTTATAAAGTCCAACAGCTTTCCTTGACCCCTTTGCATCAGTACAAACAAACAATCTTTCTCTTGGTTCCAGCAGGTTTTGGCATAAACTGGCAGGCAAACTGTGATATTCTGCTTTATCCTTCTCTGCTGTGCTAAACTCGTCTTTAGTCTGGTTACTGGACTTTATAGTCATTCTGCTACCTTTTAGAGTGGGGTATCTTTGGCTGTTGACCCCCTCATAGTACTCTGTTGGTTAATCTATAAGGAGTCCGGGTGATTCTTGTCTCCTTCCAATTCTAGACTAGACTCCAGACTGACTGAAACTTCCTGCAGCCCCTCCCTCGGTAGGAAATGGTACTGGCCCACTTCTGCCCAACAGGGGGAGAATGTAATGAAAAGTTCCATTCTATCGAAAAACACTCTGCCATATACACTGCCATCTGCTGGTGAACTAGGCATATTACATGAACATAACAGTTTCATAGCAATGGTTAAGAATGCCCAATGTGGGAGGACCTGGAATAAATACACATATGACATTATGGTTAGCCCATTAGAGACAGTAGCAGGGTATAGGAATGGTAATACCACTGTGGGGTATTACACATCACCATCGCGTTAGGCAAGTTTCAGGTGATCAAGTTGTCTGCTTGTCTGAATCTGGCCTTTGATTGCATGTCTCAACATGTGGGTATTTACTATCCTTACCTGTAGAGTTCTTGTGTAGTACTATCTGTAAGACTAGATTCATACCACATGTAGATCCTACAGATAAGTATTGTTTTATTATTGCGAAAATGTATTATTAAAACATCATACAACTGGATATGCTGTATAGTTTGCCGGCTCCTTTTTCCCTGTCTCGTTTAGGGCTCATGCACACAGCTGTATGTATTTTGTGGTCCGCTAACTGCTGATCCACAAAATATGGATGCTGTGTGCCTTCCGTATTTTTTTGCGCATCCATTCACTTCAATGGGGCCACTGTCTGCATTTTGCAGCCAAGTATAGGACATGTTATATAATTTACGGAATAGACATATGGATGTGGAACGCACATGGATCGGTAGTATGAATGTAGCCTTAAGAACAGGATCCACATGGATTCAGATTTTTGAATAATAGATATCAATAGCAGCAGGATGCATTCTGTTGCACCTCGTTTTAAAAGTATCCTTCAGCAGGATAACGAAACGTAGTGTAAGAAATATATACAAAACAGACGTTTTCTCATTAATGGTTTATTGACTTTCAGCTTTAGCCCTCATGTACACAACTGTTATTTTGGTCCGCATCCGAGCCGCAGTTTCTGCGGCTCGGATGCGCACCCATTCACTTCAATAGGGGAGCAAAAGATGTGGACAGCACTCCGTGTGCTGTCCACATCCGTTGCACCGTTCCGTGGCCCCGCAAAAAAAATAGGCACACGGACGGCTTCCTTTTTTTGCTGATCGGCGGTTTGCGGACCATAAAAAAACAGCAGGGTCGTGTGCATGAGGCCTAAATAAGAGAAAATACCATATAAAAAGACTGAAACAAGAGCGATATGGGCCATCAAAGAGAAGCAATTGACGACATGCATATAGTAAAATTTCAATGAAGGACATTTCTGAGGAAGAAAACATCTGTCAAAGAAAAAAAACAGACAATGTAATTATATGAGCACTAGTACTACCACTGCCACTAGTAGTACTAATAAAAAAGGAAAGCTCTGAATTGCAGTGATTCTAAAGGCTGAATGTATAAAAGGAGCATTTCCAGAATGAGCAAGATGATATTTTCCACAGTAGAAAAAATGGGGAAGATTTAATAACCCTGCTGTCAGCATAAATTTAGGAGTCATTAAAGAGGTTGTGTGCTATAATGACGTTAAAGGGGTTGTCTCATCATGGACAATGGGGGAATATTGATAGGATATGCCCCCATTGTCTTATAGGTGTGGATCTCACAGCTGGGACCCGCACCTATATCAAGAACGGAGCCCCGCAAGGTGGTGGCTGGAGGACACTGGTCCGGCCACCACCAAGCTGGGTCCCCGTAGAAGTGAATGGGAGCGTAGCGCGATAAAAATTCGAAATTCAAATATTCATGATCAACACTATTCAACACGTGTTATGTATATGGACTATCTGCTGCAGAGGCGGCACTGATATATATGAAGAAAAGTTGAAGTTAATAAAGAAGTTGGTTCAAGAATTTGGTGTGCTCTTTAAGCCTACTATTTCCATAGAACGGCGCTAGATGAAGTACAAAGTAATAGACAGTCTGGTTAGACAAAAAGTCAGAGATACCAAAATTCTTCTAATGCTATAGCACAAAAGGCACTATATAGTGCTGCGCCTGCCACAGTGGAACTAATACCCTCAGAGGGCGAAGCGATAGCGCTCCTCAACTTGCACAGCAAAGAGCACAATAGAACAGCGTAGCGCCAGCATATACCGCCGTGCAGCAACTGTTCCCGAGTGAGCAAGCAGACACTTCAGCGGAGCTACCATAGAGGCCATAGAACGTGTGCATTAGTCAAACTGCAGCCGGCTCTTAAAGTGGCAGAACGGGAAAGGTAAAATAGTCACACAGAGAGCGCCAACCCTCCTGTGATCCCTAGAGAGAGAAAGAGATGCATGGTGGAAGGCCAAATTCCAGAGCTAGAGTTCCCACACCGCTATCCACGGAGAAACCATGTACTGCAGCCAGCTAGTTTCCCGCCAATAGGCCCAAAGCGTGCAAGAAGCGTATCCAAGCCAGCGCATCGCAAGTCATCACAGATCGTCGCAAGTCATCACAAAACAACGCAAGTCTGCACAGAGCATTGCAAGTCAGCGCAGAGCATTGCATCATATCAAGAAAAGACACGTCTCCTTTAAGACTGACATTTGTTTCTGCTTTTCAGAATAAGGTTAGAGCTTTACTTTTATTACTTATTATTGTGTATAGGCTTTGGCATAAAGAGACATTTTCGTGTTCAGGAATTAAAGACTTTAAAGTAAAACAAAGGACAGTTTTGTAGCATATGGACTCTAAAGTATGTAAAGTGAAAGTCATTTATTGCCTGCATTTATTGCTGTTACATTTAAAGTGAAAGTCATTTATTTCTGCATTTGTCAGTATTCCATTTAAAGTGAAAGGCATCTTATTATTTGTATTGATTGTTATAGCATTTAAATTAAAATTTCTTAGCCTAGTATTGCTATACCACTGTTAGAGTCCAAGTTGAGGAGCAAGGGAATCTGTCTGAGGTAGAAGAGTCTGATGCAGCATTAGTCTTGCCTCAAACAAATATAGCCCAAGCAGATGAACTAAGACATTTATCACGTGTCAGAAAACCGACCCCAAAGATGCTGGAGAATTTGGAGCAAGAAGCAGCGCTGAAAGGAAAAAAGTTTGCCAGAATGTATGATAAGTGGAAATTATACATTAAAGACATTTGTAAAAAGCTAAAGCAAGAAAGTATAAAAGGGAACTTGAGTGATATGGTAGAGACAGTAGAAGAATCTGAATCAGAGCTTATGGCAGCATATGTTAACCTGTGGTCGTTTACAACACCTTCTCGGGAACTTGTAAGGAACATAGACACATGTACTGCAGTCACTAAAGATTTAGTAAAGCTCATGAGAGAACTTTCACCTGCAGCTAATTATGATGAAGTTAAAGCAAGTAGTAGAATTAACGAGCTTTTTATGAGAGACTATGCTAAATCCTTAGGTGGTACCACAATCACAAGTGTGATAGCCTTCGCTAGCAGAAGTGCCACCCATATATCAGAGTCCTCAAATACTTCAGCCGAAACAAAGGAATTAGCTAAACAACTTGCTGTCAAGAGAGCAGAAATTGAAATGGAAGCTGCCATCGAGGCGCAGCGCCAACTAATGGCTGAAAAGGAAGCTGAAAAGGATGCACAATGCCATCAGATGGAAGCTGAAATGAAGGCACAGTGCTGTCAGATGGAATCTGAAATGGAGGCACAGCACCATTAAATGGAAGCTGAATTGGAAAGGCAAAAAGAAGCCAAGATAATAGAAGCCAGACTCAGAGCACACGAAGAGAATATGAATCAGAGTAGTCATACGGTTGAAATCTGTACTAAGTTAAGAAGCAAACTCCTACTTTCATACATACTGCCAGGAGAATGGAAGGAAATCTCCAGCACTTAGTGAGGAAATAAGTCATTATCCTTCCATCCCTGCTCAGAAAGACAAAGGCCTAGTCCAGTGTTAGGAAAAAGGTGTGTGGATTTACCCTCTATCTCTACCGGAAAAGAAGAAGAAAGGGACTCACCTAATTCAGCACTAAGTGAGAAAATAGAACCGGATGATTCTATTCCTAGATGCCACAGCAATGCTCAGGAGAATGTTACAACCGTTGTGCCAGCAAGACCACAGAGAAGAGTCCTAGCTAGACTTCCCGTTCCGGAAGATGCTGTATTTTCAGGAGATGTACTGAAGTTCATAGAGTGGAAGGCAAGTTTTGAGATGATCATTGAGCATCATAGTATTTGATTGCTCAGCAAAGTATGATGGTGTTGCATTGAATGATCATCTACTAAAAGGACCAGAAATTACAAACACTCTGCCTGGAGTACTCTGTAGATTTAGAAAGTATCCTGTAGCAGTCATGTGTGACGTTGAAAAGATGTTCCACCAGTTTCATGTGAAGAATGAAGATAGAGACTTCCTGAGGTTTCTATGGTGGGAGTACGAAGATACAGATTCAGAGCCAGCAGAATGCAGAATGAAAGTACACTTGTTTGGACCAGCATCATCTCCAGGTTGCATGAAATATGGTATGAAGTACTTGGCCAATCAGAATGAAAAGGATTGCCCATCAGCAGCAATCAAACTAGTGAAAGAAAGCCAAGAGTTATGCACAAGAGGAAACCTGTGCCTTCACAAATTTATCTCAAACAACAGAGAGATACTGGAATCCATTAGTGACTCTGAACGTGCATCAACAATGAAGAATGTAGATCTCAATTATGATCATCTTCCAGTCCAGAACGTACTTGGATTGGGATGGAATGTAGAGCATGACAAGTTCTTCTTTGATGTATCTATTAAAGAGAAAGTTCCAACTAAATGTACCATTCTTTCCGCTGTGGCTTCTATATTTGATCCATTGTGATTCTTGGCCCCAGTAGTCCTCAGAGCAAAAAAAAAACTACAAGAATTATGCAGACAGAAGTTGGGATGGGACGAGCCCATACCTGAAAATTTGAGGCCAAGGTGGGAGAGTTGTAAGGAGACTCAAAACGTGACAAAAAGGAAAACGTCTCACTACTCCACTCAAGTTGGAACGTCCTATACAGAAGTTAGTTCTACTTGAGAGTGATAAAAGACACTTGGAAGTTGAAAACATGATAGAAAATTCCTCAAATTCATGTTTAAGGCCTACCACTAAGAACATAGAATTATAGGTAATTTTGGTGGGAGTGTAGCTGGCCAGCTAAGACCTGTCTTAGGTTGCTAACATAGCTTATATGTTTGTACACCTAGACCTGCCAATAACCTTAATACAGTTTCTATGTTTGTGTGTTAAAGACAAAAGTTATTTACAGTGACTTCATGTTTGGATGTCACGTAATAGTTATATTTTGTGTCCACAGAAGCACAAAAAGATAATGTGCCTTTAAGATTCATTATATGTTTTTCCTAGATTGTTGGAGGTCCTTGATGAATCGGTGGAGGAGGGGAACCTGCCGGGTTCAATGATGGAGGCGGTAATAATATTAATTCCCCAAAAAGGTAAGGACCCCACAGATGTGGGATCCTATAGACTGATTTCGCTGTTGAACGCGGATGTAAAGCTCCTGGCGAGGATCTTGGCCACAAGGCTTTCTGCGGTTATCTCCTCTATTGTACACCCGGACCACAACGGTTTCATTCAAAATAAAGGTACACAACATAATCTCCACCGGCTTTTTGCCAATATACAGGGCTCCTGGGGGGTCTGCTCGCTCAATCCTGTCCTTAGATGCCTCTAAGGTCTTTGACAGGGTGGAGTGGCGGTTCCTATGGAGGGTTTTGGCGAGGATGAGCTTTGGGGAAAGATTTATAAACATGATCAAAACACTGTATTGATCCCCTACGGCCAAGTTGAGTATCAATGGGAGCCTTACTGCCAGTATTGATCTAAATACAGGTACTCGCCAGGGTTGCCCACTGTCCCCACTCCTATTCAACATTTATATTGAGCCCTGGCCTTGGCGATTAGGCAGGATGTCCAAATTAAAGGATTTGGAACATTGGGAGAGGAAGATCGTATTTCTCTATACACGGATGACGTCCTTTTTTTCCCGCAGACAATACAGAGATAACTGTCCCAAGAATTATTTGTATGGTTAAACTATTTGGTGAGGTATCAGGCCTGGATATAAACTGGTCAAAGACTATTCTGATGCCAATAGGCCCGGTGTCTCAAGAGGAGTCCTTGATAACCCAGTTAGATGTCGTTGATACTTTTCAATACTTGGGTATGACGATATCTCCCAAGGTTGAAAATTCTGTACATCTTAATCTGACCCCATTGATAACAAAAACTAGGGCAAAAATTAGGATTTGGCTGAGACTTCCTTTATCCAGAGCTGACCGGGATTCACTGGTTAAAATGGTAATTCTACCCCAATTCCTCTATGTCCTTAGGAATGTACCCATTTGGATAGAGGATAAATATTTCAAACTAATTAAAATAATAATCAATGATTTGATTTGGGAAAGAAAACAAGTGAGACTCAAACTAGAATATTTATATAAGCCGCTGGAGCAAGGGGGTTTAAATCTCCCATGCTTTAAAGGCTATTTCGTAGCTGCTCAGCTATGGATGTGTAATGAATGGCCAAACAGTACTTCTTTAACCACTTCAGCCCCGCTAGGTGAAACCCCCTTCATGACCAGAGCACTTTTTACACTTCGGCACTACACTACTTTCACCGTTTATCGCTCGGTCATGCAACTTACCACCCAAATGAATTTTACCTCCTTTTCTTCTCACTAATAGAGCTTTCATTTGGTGGTATTTCATTGCTGCTGGCATTTTTACTTTTTTTGTTATTAATCAAAATGTAACGATTTTTTTGCAAAAAAATGACATTTTTCACTTTCAGCTGTAAAATTTTGCAAAAAAAAAAGACATCCATATATAAATTTTTCACCAAATTTATTGTTCTACATGTCTTTGATAAAAAAAAAATGTTTGGGCAAAAAAAAAATGGTTTGGATAAAAGTTATAGCATTTACAAACTATGGTACAAAAATGTGAATTTCCGCTTTTTGAAACAGCTCTGACTTTCTGAGCACCTGTCATGTTTCCTGAGGTTCTACAATGCCCAAACAGTAGAAAAACCCCACAAATGACCCCATTTCGGAAAGTAGACACCCTAAGGTATTCGCTGATGGGCATAGTGAGTTCATAGAACTTTTTATTTTTTGTCACAAGTTAGCGGAAAATGATGATGATTTTTTATTTTTTATTTTTTCTTACAAAGTCTCATATTCCACATTTTGATTGCAAGGTACTTCTCACACATTTGGGCCCCTAAATTGCCAGGGCAGTATAACTACGCCACAAGTGACCCCATTTTGGAAAGAAGACACCCCAAGGTATTCCGTGAGGGGCATGGCGAGTTCCTAGAATTTTTTATTTTTTGTCACAAGTTAGCGGAAAATGATGATTTTTTTTTTTCTCTTTTTTCCTTACAAAGTCTCATATTCCACTAACTTGCGACAAAAAATAAAAAATTCGAGGAACTCGCCATGCCCCTCACGGAATACCTTGGGGTGTCTTCTTTCCAAAATGGGGTCACTTGTGGCGTAGTTATACTGCCCTGGCAATTTAGGGGCCCTAATGTGTGAGAAGTACTTTGCAATCAAAATCTGTAAAAAATGACCGGTGAAATCCGAAAGGTGCACTTTGGAATATGTGCCCCTTTGCCCACCTTGGCAGCAAAAAAGTGTGACACATCTGGTATCGCCGTACTCAGGAGAAGTTGGGGAATGTGATTTGGGGTGTCATTTTACATATACCCATGCTGGGTGAGAGAAATATCTTGGCAAAAGACAACTTTTCCCATTTTTTTATACAAAGTTGGCATTTGACCAAGATATTTTTCTCACCCAGCATGGGTATATGTAAAATGACACCCCAAAACACATTGCCCAACTTCTCCTGAGTACGGCGATACCAGATGTGTCACACTTTTTTGCTGCCAAGGTGGGCAAAGGGGCACATATTCCAAAGTGCACCTTTCGGATTTTGCAGGGCATTTTTTACACATTTTGATTGCAAAGTTCTTCTCACACATTTGGGCCCCTAAATTGCCAGGGCAGTATAACTACCCCACAAGTGACCCCATTTTGGAAATAAGACACCCCAAGGTATTCCGTGAGGGGCATGGCGAGTTCCTAGAATTTTTTATTTTTTGTCGCAAGTTAGTGGAATATCAGACTTTGTAAGGAAAAAAGAAAAAAAAAAGAAAAATCATCATTTTCCGCTAAATTGTGACAAAAAATAAAAAATTCTAGGAACTCGCCGTGCCCCCCACGGAATACCTTGGGGTGTCTTCTTTCCAAAATGGGGTCACTTGTGGCGTAGTTATACTGCCCTGGCAATTTAGGGGCCCAAATGTGTAAGAAGTACCTTGCAATCAAAATGTGTAAAAAATGGCCTGCGAAATCCGAAAGGTGCCCCTTTGCCCACCTTGGCTGCAAAAAAGTGTCACACATGTGGTATCGCCGTACTCAGGAGAAGTTGGGCAATGTGTTTTGGGGGGTCATTTTACATATACCCATGCTGGGTGAGAGAAATATCTTGGCAAAAGACAACTTTTCCCATTTTTTTATACAAAGTTGGCATTTGACCAAGATATTTCTCTCACCCAGCATGGGTATATGTAAAATGACACCCCAAAACACATTCCCCAACTTCTCCTGAGTACGGCGATACCACATGTGTGACACTTTTTTGCAGCCTAGATGCGCAAAGGGGCCCAAATTCCTTTTAGGAGGGCATTTTTAGACATTTGGATCCCAGACTTCTTCTCACACTTTCGGGCCCCTAAAAAGCCAGGGCAGTATAAATACCCCACATGTGACCCCACTTTGGAAAGAAGACACCCCAAGGTATTCAATGAGGGGCATGGCGAGTTCCTAGAATTTTTATTTTTCTGCATAAGTTAGCGGATATTGATTTTTTTTGTTTTTTTCTCACAAAGTCTCACTTTCCGCTAACTTAGGACAAAAATTTCAATCTTTCATGGACTCAATATGCCCCTCACGGAATACCTTGGGGTGTCTTCTTTCCGAAATGGGGTCACATGTGGGGTATTTATACTGCCCTGGCTTTTTAGGGGCCCTAAAGCGTGAGAAGAAGTCTGGAATATAAATGTCTAAAAATGTTTACGCATTTGGATTCCGTGAGGGGTATGGTGCGTCCATGTGAGATTTTATTTTTTGACACAAGTTAGTGGAATATGAGACTTTGTAAGAAAAAACAAAAACAAAAACAAACAAAAAATTTCCGCTAACTTGTGCCAAAAAAAATGTCTGAATGGAGCCTTACCAGGGGGGGGGGGGGTGATCAATGACAGGGGGGTGATCACCCATATAGACTCCCTGATCACCCCCCTGTCATTGATCACCCCCCCCTGTAAGGCTCCATTCAGACATCCGCATGATTTTTTACGGATCCATGGATACATGGATCGGATCCACAGAACGCATGCGGACGTTTGAATGGAGCCTTACAGGGGGGTTATCAATGACAGGGGGTGATCAGGGTGATCACCCCCCTGTCACTGATCACCCCCCCTGTAAGGCTCCATTCAGACATCCGCATGATTTTTTACGGATCCATGGATACATGGATCGGATCCACAAAACGCATGCGGACGTCTGAATGGAGCCTTACAGGGGGGTTATCAATGACAGGGGGTGATCAGGGTGATCAGGGTGATCACCCCCCTGTCACTGATCACCCCCCCTGTAAGGCTCCATTCAGACATCCGCATGATTTTTTACGGATCCATGGATACATGGATCGGATCCACAGAACGCATGCGGACGTCTGAATGGAGCCTTACAGGGGGGTTATCAATGACAGGGGGTGATCAGGGTAATCAGGGTGATCACCCCCCTGTCACTGATCACCCCCCCTGTAAGGCTCCATTCAGACATCCGCATGATTTTTTACGGATCCATGGATCGGATCCACAGAACGCATGCGGACGTCTGAATGGAGCCTTACAGGGGGGTTATCAATGACAGGGGGTGATCAGGGTGATCACCCCCCTGTCACTGATCACCCCCCCTGTAAGGCTCCATTCAGACATCCGCATGATTTTTTACGGATCCGTGGATACATGGATCGGATCCACAGAACGCATGCGGACGTCTGAATGGAGCCTTACAGGGGGGTTATCAATGACAGGGGGTGATCAGGGTAATCAGGGTGATCACCCCCCTGTCACTGATCACCCCCCCTGTAAGGCTCCATTCAGACATCCGCATGATTTTTTACGGATCCATGGATCGGATCCACAGAACGCATGCGGACGTCTGAATGGAGCCTTACAGGGGGGTTATCAATGACAGGGGGTGATCAGGGTGATCACCCCCCTGTCACTGATCACCCCCCCTGTAAGGCTCCATTCAGACATCCGCATGAATTTTTAAGGATCCATGGATACATGGATCGGATCCACAGAACGCATGCGGACGTCTGAATGGAGCCTTACAGGGGGGTTATCAATGACAGGGGGTGATCAGGGTAATCAGGGTGATCACCCCCCTGTCACTGATCACCCCCCCTGTAAGGCTCCATTCAGACATCCGCATGATTTTTTACGGATCCATGGATACATGGATCGGATCCACAAAACGCATGCGGACGTCTGAATGGAGCCTTACAAGGGGGTTATCAATGACAGGGGATGATCAGGGTGATCACCCCCCTGTCACTGATCACCCCCCCTGTAAGGCTCCATTCAGACATCCGCATGATTTTTTACGGATCCATGGATACATGGATCGGATCCACAAAACGCATGCGGACGTCTGAATGGAGGCTTACAGGGGGGTTATCAATGACAGGGGGTGATCAGGGTGATCACCCCCCTGTCACTGATCACCCCCCCTGTAAGGCTCCATTCAGACGTCCGCATGATTTTTACGGATCCATGGATACATGGATCGGATCCGTAAAAATCATGCGGACGTCTGAATGGAGCCTTACAGGGGGGTGATCAATGACAGGGGGGTGATCAATGACAGGGGGTGATCAGGGAGTGTATATGGGTGATCACCCGCCTGTCATTGATCACCCCCCTGTAAGGCTCCATTCAGACGTCCGTATGCTTTTTGCGGATCCGATCCATGTATCCGTGGATCCGTAAAAATCATACGGACGTCTGAACGGAGCCTGACAGGGGGGTGATCAATGACAGGGCGGTGATCAATGACAGGGGGGTGATCAGGGAGTTTATATGGGGTGATCATGGGTGATCAGGGGTTTATAAGGGGTTAATAAGTGATGGGGGGGGGGGGGTGTAGTGTAGTGTGGTGTGGTGTTTGGTGGGACTGTACTGACCTACCTGAGTCCTCTGGTGGTCGATCCTAACAAAAGGGACCACCAGAGGACCAGGTAGGAGGTATATTAGACGCTGTTATGAAAACAGCGTCTAATATACCTGTTAGGGGTTAAAAAATTCGGATCTCCAGCCTGCCAGCGAGCGATCGCCGCTGGCAGGCTGGAGATCCACTCGCTTACCTTCCGTTCCTGTGAGCGCGCGCGCCTGTGCGCGCGCGTTCACAGGAAATCTCGCGTCTCGCGAGAAGACGCGTATATGCGTCCAGGAGGAATAAAGCAACCACCTCCCGGACGCATATACGCGTACAGCGGTCGGGAGGTGGTTAAGCAGCCTAGTAAGAAGCTCTGCACATAATAATATATTTACGCTTTTGGAATCTGGGCTACTGAATAATAGGGACTACAAAATTACTATTGAAAATGTGGGCTATTAGTAGAGGATGGTTGGGGGTAAAGGGATCACTTATATTCACGCCTCTTTGGCACAATATCCATTTACAGACATTAGATGGTATAGCAAGGGATCAATTCTGGCAAAATAATGGGATTCTCTATATGGCACAGGTTGTAAAGAACTGAGAAATTAAGTCGTTTGTGGAATTATCACATAGTGTAGAGAATCTATCTTGGTTTAGGTATTTTCAGCTTCATTCGGCACTTTTTTGTTTGGATGATAAATCACTCTTAGAAATAGATAATTCTTCTCCGTTAAATGAGAGGTTTGGGAAGATACCACTAAAATGAAGATTTCAAATATATATCAATTATTAATTAAGTCACGGTTTTCTGAGACACATTCACCAGGGCAAAAGGCCTGGGAGAGGGATTGCCCAAATATACAAATGGTAGGGTGGGGGAGCCTTTTCACTAATCCAGATGTACTTTCCCATAACTTTAATCATGTTCTAATACAGTTTAACATTTATCACAGATTATATGTTACCCCTATCTGGTTAAATAAGTGTGGAATAAGAGATACCTCCAAGTGTCCTCGATGTGATGCTGCTGGTGCGGATTATCTGCATATGATCTGGGCATGCCCAGAACTCGGGGCATACTGAAGTGGTATTAATAATTTCGTCACCCATAAATTAAAAATGCGGATTCCTCTTGAGCCACAATTGTTTTTACTGAACGATCTTTCAACATTAAGTAGCCATAAACCCCAAAAGATCCTACTACGTAGAACATTACTATTGGCTAGGCTCCTGATTAGTCGGAGCTGGTTTGCACGTCATGCCCCAGAGGTAAACAATTGGATAAACCTGGTTAACAAGGTGAAGCAGAGAGGTGGATTAGAGAAATGGGTTAAGATATGGGACTGCTGGTAGTTCTGATAGGATCGTATATGAATATTAATATATATATATATATATTTTTTTTTTTTTTTTGTTGTCCTCTTCTCTCTTTCCTTCTCCTTATTTCTTTTCGAGGGGGGTTGGGGGGGAGGTGGGGGTGGATGCATCGCAGGGTGCGGGGGGATAATGGGGTTAAGCGGGAAAAATTTTGAAAAATGTATAATAAGTTTGAATTGCACTCTGTGTATTTGTTTTTTAAAGTAATAAAGATGTTAAATAAAAAATATTCATTATATAATGTATGGTAAGCTCAATGACACAGCAGACACAACAGAAAGCATAGAGTTAAACTGTTGTTGCTAAGCAGGAGTCTTGACCAATCCTAGCTAGCCTCACACAGCCCAGGAGTTTTGACCAATTACAGCTAGCCTTGCAGACAGCTTGTGTGGGAAATCCCCCTAGCAGGAGCTGCTGGAATCATTCACCAGAGAGAGGAGCTGAACAGACACACATTCCACTTAGAGCGGTGTTTTATGGAACCAAGAGGCCAACATAGGTATTTAAGACATATTCTAATACAGTGATTAGAACTGTATGCTGAACTGGTTATGTGTATGTTTACTTACAGTTCCACCATGCAAATTGCATACAAACAAACTACTGAGCCATACAATCCAAACAAATTGCATACAAATGCAAACTGTTCATGCCAGAACATAAGCAATTGTATAGAGCAAACTACAAACCAATTAGAGCAAGTGAACTATTTATTAACCTCAGATATACCTCTCAGAGAGATCATAAAGTGCTTAAATAACTTAGTTAGAGTACAGATACTCAAGAGAAAAATATATCCACCATTCTATGTTGAATGACAAGATTGAACAATTGAACCACCATCTTATGCATACCACCATTTTATGATACTTTATTCAACACGTGTTTTGTACATGGACTATCTGCTGAAGAAAAGTTGAAGTTAATACAGAAGTTATTTCAAGCATTTTGTGTGCTCTTTAAACCTACTGCTTCCATAGAATGGTGCTAGAGGAATTACAGAGTAATAGACAGTCTGGTTAGACTACAAAGTCAGAGATATCAAAATTCTTCTAATGCCACAGCGCAAAAGGAACTTCATAGTGCTGCGCCTGCCAAACTGTTATACATAGACTTACTGTGCATCAGACTTAGGGTACTTTCACAGTTGCGTTGTGAGGATGCGGCAGGCAGTTCCGTTGCCGAAACTTCCTGTTGGATCCGGAAATCTGTCTGCAAATGGATATTATTTGTAGACGGATCCAGATGCGGATCCGTCTGACAAATGCATTGAAATTCCGGATCTGTCTTTCCGGTGTCATCCAGAAAAACGGATCCGGTATTTATTTTGTTCACATTTTCAAAGGTCTGTGCATGCGCAGACCAGGAAACTGGATCCGGTTTTCCAGAACACTTGGTACCGGATCCGACACTAATACATTTCAATGGAAATGTATGCCGTATCCGACATTCCGGCAAGTGTTCCGCATGCTGCTGTATTTTCTCAGGCCAAATACCGTAAGAGGGACTCAACTGAAGACATCCTGATGCATACTGAACGGAATGCACTCTATTCAGAATGCATTAGGATAAAACTAAAGTGTTTTTTTCCGGTATCGACCCCCTGTGACTGAACTCAATACCGGAAAAGAATAACGCTAGTAGGTAGGGAAAGCGGGCTGGATACTAGCCTGAGGGCTTTCTGTCCATGTATGTCTCTAAATACAGTCGTTACACGCAGTATATATGTAAGTAGACTATTTTATTTAACATGAAAGAAAAAAACGGGGACTTATGGCCGGTAACAAACAGTCTGCCGTTGGAGTCTGATGTCTGGCTTTTCTCAATCCATTGTGTCGTCCCTGCAGCAGCAGAAGAGACATCTGAAAAATCTAAAGAAATAACAAACGTGAGGTTTTCATGAGAGGAGAAGAGTCTTGTGTTGACAAAGGTGACTGTTAAAGAGGGTTCAGACTGGTGTGGGGATGGGATATAAAAATGGTTGTCCATTTCGGACAATTTCATTCTCTGAGGTAGTCTCATAATAAAATTGCTGTTTATGTGGAGTCCTGCTGTAGGATCCTCTATCATCATGGCTGGTGGACAGTGCAAATAAATGACTGAATGTGCAGTGGCCGGGTTTGGGGTAACCCCAATGCTACACTGAGTCCCTGTACACCATTGAGGTGTCACTACATGTTGCAGCTGTTCTGAAGGGATTATAAGAAGTGGTTCACCCCAATGGGAAATAAGTCCAGAGAGTCAGCGGCTGCAGTAAACCAGTGTGATTCTTTACTGGAGCAAATCAAGTGTAAAACAATACAGCCAAGCTACTTATCTGGCTTTTTCAGTAATCACCCAGGTAGAAGAAGGTTTCATGCTGAGGAGAGGCCTGAGCTAGCTATCCCTCTCTCAAAAGGCTGATATCCTAGCCAAAGGCTGGTGCCCCAGAGTCGTACAGCTGACTCTCTGGTCAGGGGTCTGTGGCTCAGCATCCCCAACTCAGCATCTTCTTCTGGTCCCTATCTGCAGACTGGCAGAGTCTTTTCTACTAAACATTGATCCTTATCTGCAGACAACTACAGGCTTTGACTATTTACAATTTCTAGCTGAACTCAAACCTTCTTCTGTGAGGGGTTGAGTGGAGAATCACAGCCTTAACAGAAACATTGTTACAATTTCTATCATAGACTTGTACAGAATTTCAGTGCAAGTCTATGAGAATGAGTAAGACTAATTTCACACTAGCGGTTGTTACATCCAGCAGGCTGTTCAGGCTGGAAACAGCCTGTCTGCTCTCTGTATTCAGCATTTTTGAAAGCTACAGCATTGCCTTCTGTACCTACTAACTATAATGAGGACCGGCAAAGATCCAGCTGCAACCTGGTATATATTTAAATCGGCATATCTGCTGGGTTGCTGCCAGAACTCAACCAGTCCCCTTTATAATTAATGAGGCCAGATGGCAACGCTATAGCTTCCAGTAACGCCGGATACAGAAAAAGCCGACGACTTAATCCTTGCCAGAACAGCCTGCCGGACATAACATGCACTAGCCTAAGCATGTTTCCCAGACATAAAGCACAGAGCTCAACTAGACAGTCAGAAGATCAGGTTGTCGGTTTTTTCCCTTCCAAAACTTTGAAAACTAGAAACTCATAATGTCGCTCAGTATCAGCTAGCTGTGCATTAACCCTTTCCACAGTGCAATGTCACAAAAATCATATAAATTAAGTTCAACAATATGAAACAGTATAAGTGCACACAATTGCATAAATCACAGTGCATGTTAACCCTTTAAAGTGTAATAAATAGGGCATTGATGGCTTTGCATTGTAGCAATATGGGCAAATGTCCACAAACATCCATAGTCTATAGTACCCTTGCTACAGGGCAATACAACTGTATGTAGTAATCATGTATATCTATGTAACTGCTTAGGTAGAAGTAGGTGTATGTAGTGAGCCTATGTGTGCATGTATGTATTCAGTATGTATGTCTGTAGGGATCTAGAGGGCTTCAGCAGTTTGCTATGGGGCCCAGTATTTTACGCCCTTGACCCTGTATGAGTGGATATAACACTTTTACCTTGATATTTTACTCGTCTCTCCTCTTCTGCTTCCGCTGCTGTTGGGGAAAGATAAGAATTAATGGTGAAATATTTCACAGATCCAGTAATTTTAGGGTACAGATAATGCACCCGGATGTAAAACCCAGCCCCAGCAGTGCAAATTCAGTCCTTTTGGCTCCCTGTACTTACTGGGTGGACTCCTCACTTTGCGGTTCTTGTACCACTTCATTTTGCAATTGTCTGTAATAGAAAACATAGCTCTGAGGTCAATGTATGAACTCCAATGACATCACTATATACAGTATCTCACTAAAGTGAGTACACCCCTCACATTTCTATAAATATTTTATTATATCTTTTTATGGGACAACACTGAAGATATGACACTTTGATACAGTGTAAAGTAGTCAGTGTACAGCTTGTATAACAGTGTACATTTTGTGTGCCCTCAGAATAACTCAACACACAGCCATTAATGTATAAACCGCTGGCAACAAAAGTGAGTACACCCCTTAGTGAAAATGGCCAAAATGTGCCCAATTAGACATTTTTCATTCCTGGTGTCTTGTGACTTATTAGTGTTATAAGGTCTCATGTGTGAATGTATATCAGGTGTATCAAATTTGGAGTAATTGCTCTCACACTCTCTCATACTGGTCACTGGAGGTTCAACATGGCACTTCATGGCAAATAACTCTCTGAAGATCTAAAAAAAAAGAATTGTTGCTCTACATAAAGACGGCCTAGGCTATGAGAAGATTGCCAATACCCTGAAATTGAGCTGGAGCACGGTGGCCAAGACCATACAGCGGTTTAACAAGACAGGTTCCAATTAGAAGTGGCCTTGCAAGGTCAACCAAAGAAGTTGAGTGCACGTTCTCAGCGTCATATCCAGAGGTTGTCTTTTCAAACCAGACGTATGAGTGCTGCCAGCATTGCTACAGAGGTTAAAGGGGTGGGGTGGGTCAGCCTGTCAGTGCTCAGACCACACGACGCACACTGCATCAAACTGGTCTGCATGGCTGTCGTCCCAGAAGGAAGCCTCTTCTAAGGATGGTGCACAAGAAAGCCTGCAAACAGTTTGCTGAAGTCAAGCAGACTAAGGACATGGATTACTGGCACCATGTCTTGTGGTCTGATGAGACCAAGAAAAACTTATTTGGTTCAGATGGTGTCAAGCGTGTTTGGCGGCAAGCAAGTAAGGAGTACAAAGACAAGTGAACTCCATGCACAAGAGAGTAAAGGCAGTGCTGGAAAATAATGGTGGCCACACAAAATATTGACACTTTGGACACAATTTGGCCATTTTCACTTAAGGGTGTACTCACTTTTGTTGCCAGTGGTTTAGACATGAATGGCTGTGTGTTGAGTTATTTTGAGAGCACACCAAATTTACACTGTTATACAAGCTGTACACTGACTACTTTACATTATATTATAGTGTCATATCTTTAGTGTTATCCCATGAAAAGATATAATAAAATATTTACAAAAATGTGAGGGGTGTACTCAGGGCCGGCCTTAGGTGTTCAGGCGCCCTGTGCGAGCTAACCTTGTGGCGCGCCCCCCCCCCCCCCCAAAAAAAAAACAAAAAAAAAACTGCTTGTTGCTGGCATCATGGCATAGGCTGGCTGACTATCCAACCAAGTAGTTACCAGCCCTCACACCCCAAAGGCCGGTGTAATGTTATACTTCCCTAGTTCGTGAGATTTCCCTACCCTCGTCACTTCCGGTCGCACCGGACATGACGTGAGGAGGTGTGCAGCATCGCGCAGGCGCACAACGACAGGTTAGGGAAATTTCACAGCAGAATGCGCATGCGCCAGGAGCCTCGCCGGCGGTTAGGGTAGGGAAAAACTATGGGCCAATGCGCAGTGATCGGATGGATGTTTTCAGCCTCACCAGCGGTTAGGGAAGGGAAAAATTTACGTACGGGCCAGTGCTTTTTCCCTACCCTAACCACTGGTGAGGCCCTCAGCGCATGTCGGCCGGTGTCCAGCTGAGAAAATTAGTTTCCAATGTAGTATTAATAACTAAACAATTAAATAATAAACATATTGCATTGTCTACTTACCACCAGGACAATAAGATGATCTGGACTCTGGCTGCAGTCTGGCTCTGGGGACTCCATTGTCACTCTCTCCCCCCCCCTTCCCTCGTCACTCTCATTATTCCCCCCCCCAATCACTCTCATTATTTCCCCCCCCCCCCGCCATCACTCTCATTATTCCCTCCCCCATCACTCTCATTATTCTCCCCCCCATCACTCTCATTATTCTCCCTCCCCCATCACTCTCATTATTCTCTCCCCCCATCACTCTCATTATTCCCCCCCCCCATCACTCTCATTATTCTCCCCCCCCCATCACTCTCATTATTCTCCCCCCCATCACTCTCATTATTCTCCCCCCCCATCACTCTCATTATTCTCCCCCCCCCATCACTCTCATTATTCTCCCCCCCCCATCACTCTCATTATTCTCCCCCCCATCACTCTCATTATTCTCCCCCCCATCACTCTCATTATTCTCCCCCCCATCACTCTCATTATTCTCCCCCCCATCACTCTCATTATTCTCCCCCCCATCACTCTCATTATTCTCCCCCCCATCACTCTCATTATTCTCCCCCCCATCACTCTCATTATTCTCCCCCCCATCACTCTCATTATTCTCCCCCCCATCACTCTCATTATTCTCCCCCCCCATCACTCTCATTATTCTCCCCCCCATCACTCTCATTATTCTCCCCCCCATCACTCTCATTATTTCCCCCCCATCACTCTCATTATTCTCCCCCCCCATCACTCTCATTATTCTCTCCCCCCATCACTCTCATTATTCTCTCCCCCCATCACTCTCATTATTCTCTCTCCCCCATCACTCTCATTATTCTCTCTCCCCCATCACTCTCATTATTCTCTCTCCCCCATCACTCTCATTATTCTCTCTCCCCCATCACTCTCATTATTCTCTCTCCCCATCACTCTCATTATTCTCTCCCCCCATCACTCTCATTATTCTCTCTCCCCCATCACTCTCATTATTCTCTCTCCCCCATCACTCTCATTATTTCTCCCCCCCCCATCACTCTCATTATTTCCCCCCCCACTCATTATTTCTCCCCCCCCTCATTATTTCTCCCCCCCCCTCATTATTTCTCCCCCCCCCTCATTATTTCTCCCCCCCCTCATTATTTCCCCCCCCCCACTCTCATTATTTCCCCCCCCACTCTCATTATTTCCCCCCCCACTCTCATTATTTCTCCCCCCCCCTCTCATTATTTCTCCCCCCCTCACTCTCATTATTTCTCCCCCCCCATCACTCTCATTATTTCTCCCCCCCCATCACTCTCATTATTTCTCCCCCCCCCATCACTCTCATTATTTCTCCCCCCCGCCATCACTCTCATTATTTCTCCCCCCCCCATCACTCTCATTATTTCTCCCCCCCCCATCACTCTCATTATTTCTCCCCCCCCCATCACTCTCATTATTTCTCCCCCCCCATCACTCTCATTATTTCTCCCCCCCATCACTCTCATTATTTCTCCCCCCCCCATCACTCTCATTATTTCCTCCCCCCCTCCCCCTTTTCACTCTCTTTTCCACCTCTAGTGTAGCGTGGCCGAGCTCTGTTCGATCCGCGGTACAGGAGCATTTGTTTCCTGTACCCGGCCGGACTGACAGGAAGTGCACACTAAGTGAGCACTTCCTGTCAGTCCGGCCGGGTACAGGAAACAAAAGCTCCTGTACCGCGGATCGAACAGAGCTCGGCCACGCTACATTAACAGCACACAGTAGGCGCAGGCAGGCGCTCAGCCTCAGCCACTCAGGCGGCGCAGAATGAGGGGCGCCGCCAGCCGCCCGAACTTATATAAGCAAGTTTTTTTTTTTTAAACCGCAACGTGCGCCCCCTGCTGAATACAGGGGAGGGGGAGATGGAGGGGGCGGGGGCCCGCCCCATGGGAAAACATAAGTGCCGCCTCGCCTGCCCATATTACATTGCGGGCTGTCGGCCGCCCGGCGCCCCTGTTGCTATGGCGCCCTGTGCGGCCGCACAGCCCGCACACCCCAAAGGCCGGCCCTGGGTGTACTCACTTTTGTGACAAACTGTATATGTACACTGTCTGTATATAATCAGCTCATTATAGATGAAGTCTACACTTACCTTAATCTCTCAGTAATGTTATTATCTACATCCATTACCAGTATATAAGGGTACAGATTTTTTTTCTTTAAAACATTTTAAAACTTTTAGCAAATGCAAATAGGGAAAAGGCTATAATTCAATTGTTAGATTCTTTAACTTTAATACAGAAAGTCCTGGGTTCAAGACTCAATCTAAAAATAGAGACTGAAAAAGGTTAAATACACAGAGGTATCCCCAAGTTTACTTTCAGTACCCCCCTTCCCCCCTCCCACTAATTGTCATAGCACTTCTAGAAGTGTATGGAGTCAGCAGAGCAGGGACTCCAAAGCGCAGAAAACATTGTCTTCTATTAGTTTTACTGGGGTCCTGCATAGGACGACATTGTTCGGGGCAGCAATGAAATACGTGGAGGGAGGGATATTTCCTCACACATGAGGCCGGAGCGTCATTTTAGTGTCCATTTGATATTTAATATGACAAGAAAAAAAAGTTTGTTTTTTAATCTGCCCACAAACCACACCACATAGGTCAGAATATCGGAGCCCCAGCAGCAACTTACCTGATGTTAGGCGCTAGCCCCCAGGACCCCACCTATATAACTGTGTATTACAAGTCCAATATTAAGTCTAATATCTCCTGTGCCCCACACACACCCTCATGTCACCCCTGTAATGAACAATCTACTGTTTGATTGGTGCCTTCCAGTGGTGGTTATGTTTATAGCCTGTATATATGCCACCATATTTTATCCTTATATTTTTCTGGATTCATTAAATCTATGTCATTAAAGCTATACTCACCCATTCATCCCCCTATCGACCTCCTCCTCTTCCTCCTCCTCTTCCTCCTCCTCTACATCATTGTCCTCCCTGTTGGATAAAGTCATACATCTTTAGTTACAGTTCTTAGGACACAGTAGGTTGGGTTCATCCGGGTACCGGCAGCCATGATTGTTCTTACCTGATGTTGTCCATCATCCTCCACATTCTATAATATAAGATAAAGTTCTGGTTATCATCACCGACAATACAACATGATTTATAACATGTCCCTCCCCACATCAGATAAATATTTAGAGAAAAGGGCAGAGTCACCCCCTCATATCACCCCTGCAATGTACAATCTGCTGCATGACTGGTGCCCTCTAGTGGTGGGTATGTTTATAGCTGTTATATGTGTCACCATATTTTTCTGGATTCAATAAGTCTATATGATCAGCCCATTGTAGCTATACTCACCCATTTATCCTCCCGTCCAACTCCTCCTCTTCCTCCTCCTCTCCATCATTGTCCTCCCTGTTGGACAAAGAACATGTCATACTCATATATATCTAGTTACAGTTCAAAGGACACAGAAGGTCAGGTTCCTCCGGGTACCGGCAGCCATGATTGTTCTTACCTGATGTTGTCCATCATCCTCCACATTCTATATTATAAGATAAAGTTCTGGTTATCATCACCGACAATAAAATATGATTTAAAACATGTCCCTCCCCACATCAGATAAATATTTAGAGGAAAGGGCAGAGTCACTCCCTCATATCACCCCTGTAATGTACAATCTGCTGCATGACTGGTGCCCTCTAGTGGTGGGTATGTTTATAGCCGATATATGTGCCACCATATGTTTCTGGATTCAATAAGTCTATATGATCAGCCCATTATATCTATACTCACCCATTTATCCTCCCATCCAACTCCTCCTCTTCCTCCTCCTCTCCATCATTGTCCTCCCTGTTGGACAAAGAAGATGTCATATATCTCTAGTTGCAGTTCTTAGGACACAGTAGGTCGGGTTCCTCCGGGCACCGGCAGCCATGATTGTTCTTACCTGATGTTGTCCATCATCCTCCACATTCTATAAGATAAAGTTCTGGTTATCATCACTGACAATAAAATATGATTTATAACATGTCCCTCCCACACCAGATAAACATTTAGAGGAAAGGGCAGAATCACCCCCATATATCACCCCTATAATGTATAATTTGCTGCATTATTGGTGCCCTCTAGTGGTTGGTATGTTTATAGCCGTTATATGTGCCACCATATGTTTCTGGATTCAATAAGTCTATATGATCAGCCCATTATATCTATACTCACCCATTTATCCTCCCGTCCAACTCCTCCTCTTCCTCCTCTCCGTCATCGTCCTCCCTGTTGGACACATAACATGTTATATATCTCTAGATGCAGCTCTTAGAACACAGTAGGTCGGGTTCCTCAAGTCACCTGCAGTCATGATTGTTCTATAGCTTACCTGATGTTATCCAACTCTATGTCAATTATGTTTCTCCTCAGTCTGTAATATAAGACACAGCTCTGGTTATAATCACCAACTTTTCACTTGTCCTATTATTACACACAGACACATACAATGGGAATACTCCTAAAATCAGTCAGCCCCTTGTGTGTAAAAACTGGAGCCCCTCATCACCTGCACCGCACATACCCCATTATGTGACCCCTGTAATGTATAATCTGCTGCATGACTGGTGCCCCCTAGTGGTATTTATGTTAATAGTGGGGTATATGTGTCGCCATGTGTTATACCTTCTGTACTTACTGATCTCCACTCCCATCCATTGCTATCTCCTCCTCCTCGATGTTCTCCTCTCCACCTCTGTTGGATAAAAAAACATCTTGAATAGAAATAATTCCTTGTAGCAACCGATTAATATTGTATCTACAGGTTATGTCACATACATATAGATGAGATAATAGGCCTCATTTATATATTTAGGTTTTTGGGGATTTTCCACATAGATTTTCCATATAGATGAGGCCTTGGTGCTTTGTTTGGGGTAACGTTCAAGAAAATGTAGACAACATATTGGGGTAACATTCATTGATCTACACAATGTTATCACTACACCAGACTTATGTCACCTCTGTAATGTACAATCTGCTACATTACTGGCACCCTCCAGTGGTTGCTATGTTTATAACAAGGTATATGTGGCACCATGTTGTGTACATGCTGTATAATGTAATGAGGTCTATTATATTAGAATGTAATCTGCTGATTATATGTGGACTATATACTTACTCATCTCCTCTCCCATCTCTCCTCATCTCCTCTTCCCCGATGTTATCCTCCTCTTCCAATATATCCTCTTCCTCCTCTGCGATGTTATCCTCCTCAACTAATAAATCCTCCTCCTCCTCCTCCAAGACATTGTTCTCTTCCTCTATGATGTTACCCACTCTGCTGGACATAAAACATCTTGCGTAGAAATATTTCCTTTCGGCAGCACATATATATTATATTTACACGTCCATAGAGATGATACAATTGACCTCATTTATGAGAAGAGGTGCTATAGCCTGATAGTGACCAACCAGATGGCTGCATCTATTTGATTTTGAGAAATGTATGTTTTTAGGGGTTTTATACATTTTCTGCAGATTACAGATGAGGTCTCGGTGCTTAATTTATTGGGGGAATGCGGGGTAATGTCCAGAACAATGAAGACAATATACCGGGGGTAACAGTCAATGGTCTACACATTTTTGTATATCATTACACTATTATTTACAGTGATACATACACCAGATGTTCTCTTGCCTCCTCCACTGCCGCCTCCTCCTCCTGCCTCTCCTCCTCCTCCTCCATCTCCTCCTCCGCCTCTTCTATCTCCTCCTCCTCCTTTTTTTTTCTCAAATCTGTTAAAGAATAATGAAGACAATAAGAATCCAGGACATCAACTTTCTACTCTACAGATCTGTAATTCCTAGAGGATGAAGGATAGTTTTACTGTTCAGTCAGTATACTTACATCAATCCTGCTGACTACCCCATGTTGTAAGGTATAGCTGGTCGGGCAACCGACCAAATTCATGCGACCCATTCATATGGTCGTGTGAATGAGCCCTTTATATAGATCATATAGAATGAGTAATGTCTACAGTTCATATGATGTTAAAAAACTAGATGCTAACCAGGCAGAGACCTGTCTGTGGGGAGAGTGACTAAACTTGTGTGTCCACCAGTACCCAGCTCATTAGGTGGTTATGCATATTCCTATATAATTTAAACACCAGGTGGTGCTATACAAAGAAATGTCATAACTCATTACTGGATCCTTTTTGAGAACAGAATATAATTTGTAAACATTATATATTTAACTGGTACCCACAACCCAAAGATGTAGTCTTAAGAATTAAAATGGTTGTCTAATTCTTTTATATTGATGGACATTCTTCAGGATAGACCTTCAAATCTGATCAGCCGATATCCAACACCCAGCTCCCTGCTGTTTAACTGTTTGGGAATTTGGGGTTACTGTAGCATTACACCCATTGACTTCAATGGGAAAGACTGCAATAACCAGCAACATCCAATACACAACTTAAAGAATTATGTACTTTCAGTGGAGGAGCTACTCCAAATCAGCTAACTGACGGCAGTATGAGTTGTCGGACCCCTCTGAACAGATATTGATAATCTATAATAGGCCATCGGTATAAAAGAAACAGACATCCCTTTTAAACCTACATTATAAAATTCAGTTTTCCTGAATCCATCACTAGTTGGAGCTATCTACATACAGACTCATATAGCCCTTATTCAGTTCAAAACTAGTTGTATACATCTTAAAGGGGTTGTCCCACCAAAAAGCATAGCCACTGAGTTATTCAATAAAATGTATCTGTATGGCGCCACCAGCTGTTTGTTATTTTCCTATTTATTTGTCCTGCTCACTGAGAAGGACTCACATGAGTTGTAATAGGGAGATCACTGAGTTGTAATAGGGAGATCATGGAAACGCCCCCTGACTTGCAGCAGAAAAGACACGCCCCCTGGGATGTCAGCTTGGTACAAATATAGCAGAGGAATTGGAACAGTGAACGGGGAGATGTCTGGATCCATGTGAAGTACAGGGCTGGTTATAAATTTGTTAGAAAGAGACTGTCATGTTCTATATGATGTCTGATTTTCATTTTTTATATTAGTGGTGACTGTATATACCTATATACAGTGAGCTCTCCCCTCGTAGTGGCTATATATTTATCCATATGCAGTGAGCTCCCCATAGTGGTGGCTGTATATATATATATATTTATGCAGTGATCTCCCCATAATAGTGGCTGTATACATCCATATGTAGTGAGCTTCCCATAGTGGTGGCTGTATACATCAAAATGCAGTGAGCTCCCCCTAGTGGTGGATTTATACATGTAAATACAGTGAGCTCCCCCTAGTATTGGCTGCAAGAGGACAGAATTTCATTGGTTCCCATCCTATAAATATATTTTATGATATTAAACAAAACAGAATTTTGGTGACAGAAGTTAATACTAGAAGTAATACTGCCCTCACTATAGTCCAATATTCTGGCATCCTTATGCATGGAAGATGATAGGAAATTACTGTATTACATACAGTACACAGGTTTAGTTACTACAGACGTTTTTCGGCTTTTTGCACCTTTGGGGAAGGGACCTATTATGGAATTTAATATGGGTTCTTATAAATTCTTTGCACACCCCCAACCCCCACCCCTTCAGACACTGAAGATCTTTACAGCATTCAAACCCCACTTACCCGACTCGCACAATTCTCCAAAAATAACCTGCAGAAGAGAAAAAGTAATGAAGCTGCCATTACTGAAGAGGAGACATGATAGAAGAAGATGATGGACACAACAGGAGCTAAGGACACGGTGGACTTACCTCTAACGCCAACTACAACTCTACGGAATGTGGGCACTGCAGCCTCTTATATAATGTGTGTGATGTCATAATGTTCTGTGACATCACAGGCAGCAGAAACAGCTTTTATTTAACCCCTTCATGATCAGACTATTTAGCTCCTCTGATATATTCCAGGAAGAACAATGCCACGCTCATTTTTTGTGTTTTTCTGTTCTACTTATTATTTAAAAATATATATGTACATATATTTGTGTTTGTGTCGCCTTATTCTGAAATCCATAACTTTTTAAAATTATTTTACTTTGATGGAGCTGTACAAAGGCTTATTTTATTTTTTTAATAATGTGATAATCTCTCAGTTTAAATGATTATAGTACATTTTATAGTGAAAAGGTTTTATGTATTGTCTCTTTCATTATATAATTGTCACACGTATGCAGATAAAACATTGCACTTCTCAAAAAATAATTATTATGATTACTGCCTGTAGAGACACTAAAAGAAAATAATAAACTTTATTGGTAAATACTAGTTAAAAGTGGAGAAGCACCCATAACGGGCAACCTGTACTGATCGTCTCCCTAATTCACCATTGGCTAATAGAAGTCCTGGTGTCCATAATCCCTATCTGAGAATTCCTGCAAACAGGTATCAGGGTAAGACCTCCTGCACATGAGCAATACACAATACACGGGCGCCGTTCCATGGGCTTCACTTCAATGGGTCCGCAAATCCAGAGATAGGAAACGGAAGCATGGAACGGAACAGAGTGCTTCTGTGGGGTTTTGTCCCGTACTTCCGTTCTACAAAAAGATAGAATATGATAGAATATTTTTTGGCGGAACAGGCAGATCGAGGACAAGCTCCTGTATGTGTGCTTGACAAAGAGGATCAGAGCAGGTGATATGCTAGATACAGAAAAGGAATACGGTCAACCTAGTGGAAAATAAATGTGCCAATACTGGTGGCTATGGAACCAGAGTAAACACGGAGGCTTAATGAACATGTCCTAACCCTGTTCCCCTCTCCCTAGAGAATGCAGTGTATTATACTTTTCTGGTTTACTGTACCATGGCCTAATAGGCTTCAGCAGATAGCAGGTCTGAACTTCTTAATATTTGCCTGTATCAGGAAAGGAAAAAGCTAATAAATCAGTTATTCAGCTATTTAAAAATTGCGTCATTGAAGCACAAAGGATTTAAGGAGAAGAGTGTGCAGATCTTTTGGGGTAGACCTGTCCACTGATTTGAAAATGTTTTCTGAGATTCTTTTTACTGATGACTAGAGTTGAGCGAACACCTGGATGTTCGGGTTCGAGAAGTTCGGCCGAACTTCCCGAAAATGTTCGGGTTCGGGATCCGAACCCGATCCGAACTTCGTCCCGAACCCGAACCCCATTGAAGTCAATGGGGACCCGAACTTTTCGGCACTAAAACGGCTGTAAAAAAGCCCAGGAAAGGGCTAGAGGGCTGCAAAAGGCAGCAACATGTAGGTAAATCCCCTGCAAACAAATGTGGATAGAGAAATGAATTAAAATAAGAATTAAATAAATAAAAATTAACCAAAATCAATTGGAGAGAGGTCCCATAGCAGAGAATCTGGCTTCCCGTCACCCACCACTGGAACAGTCCATTCTCAGATATTTAGGCCCCGGCACCCAGGCAGAGGAGAGAGGTCCCGTAACAGAGAATCTGGCTTCATGTCAGCAGAGAATCAGTCTTCATATCATAGCAGAGAATCAGGCTTCACGTCACCCACCACTGCAACATTCCATTTTCATAAATTTAGGCCCAGCACCCAGGCAGAGGAGAGAGGTTCCGTAACAGAGGATCTGGCTTCATGTCAGCAGAGAATTAGTCTGCATGTCATAGCAGAGAATCAGGCTTCACGTCAGCCACCACTGCAACAGTCCATTGTCATAAATTTAGGCCCAGCACCCAGGCAGAGGAGAGAGGTCCCGTAACAGAGGATCTGGCTTCATGTCAGCAGAGAATTAGTCTGCATGTCATAGCAGAGAATCAGGCTTCACGTCAGCCACCAATGCAACAGTCCATTGTCAGATATTTAGGCCCAGCACCCAGGCAGAGGAGAGAGGTCCCGTAACAGAGGATCTGGCTTCATGTCAGCAGAGAATCAGTCTTCATATCATAGCAGAGAATCAGGCTTCACGTCACCCACCACTGCAACAGTCCATTTTCATAAATTTAGGCCCAGCACCCAGGCAGAGGAGAGAGGTCCCGTAACAGACAATCTGGCTTCATGTCAGCAGAGAATCAGTCTTCATGTCATAGCAGAGAATCAGGCTTCACGTCAGCCACCAATGCAACAGTCCATTGTCAGATATTTAGGCCCAGCACCCAGGCAGAGGAGAGAGGTCCCGTAACAGAGGATCTGGCTTCATGTCAGCAGAGAATCAGTCTTCATATCATAGCAGAGAATCAGGCTTCACGTCACCCACCACTGCAACAGTCCATTTTCATAAATTTAGGCCCAGCACCCAGGCAGAGGAGAGAGGTCCCGTAACAGACAATCTGGCTTCATGTCAGCAGAGAATTAGTCTGCATGTCATAGCAGAGAATGAGGCTTCACGTCAGCCACCACTGCAACAGTCCATTGGCATATATTTAGGCCCAGCACCCAGGCAGAGGAGAGAGGTCCCGTAACAGAGGATCTGGCTTCATGTCAGCAGAGAATCAGTCTGCATGTCATAGCAGAAAATCAGGCTTCACGTCAGCCACCACTGCAACAGTCCATTGTCAGATATTTAGGCCCAGCACCCAGGCAGAGGAGAGAGGTCCCGTAACAGAGGATCTGGCTTCATGTCAGCAGAGAATTAGTCTGCATGTCATAGCAGAGAATCAGGCTTCACGTCACCCAACATTGGAACAGTCCATTGGCATATATTTAGGCCCTGGCACCCAGACAGAGGAGAGATTCATTCAACTTTGGGTAGCCTCGCAATATAATGGTAAAATGAAAATAAAAATAGGATTGAATGAGGAAGTGCCCTGGAGTCCAATAATATATGGTTAAGGGGAGGTAGTTAATGTCTAATCTGGACAAGGGACGGACAGGTCCTGTGGGATCCATGCCTGGTTCATTTTTATGAACGTCAGCTTGTCCACATTGGCTGTAGACAGGCGGCTGCGTTTGTCTGTAATGACGCCCCCTGCCGTGCTGAATACACGTTCAGACAAAACGCTGGCCGCCGGGCAGGCCAGCACCTCCAAGGCATAAAAGGCTAGCTCTGGCCACGTGGACAATTTAGAGACCCAGAAGTTGAATGGGGCCGAACCATCAGTCAGTACGTGTAGGGGTGTGCACACGTACTGTTCCACCATGTTAGTGAAATGTTGCCTCCTGCTAACACGTTGCGTATCAGGTGGTGGTGCAGTTAGCTGTGGCATGTTGACAAAAGTTTTCCACATTTCTGCCATGCTAACCCTGCCCTCAGAGGAGCTGGCCGTGACACAGCTGCCTTGGCGACCTCTTGCTCCTCCTCTGCCTTGGCCTTGGGCTTCCACTTGTTCCCCTGTGACATTTGGGAATGCTCTCAGTAGCGCGTCTACCAACGTGCGCTTGTACTCGCGCATCTTCCTATCACGCTCCAGTGCAGGAAGTAAGGTGGGCACATTGTCTTTGTAGCGTGGATCCAGCAGGGTGGCAACCCAGTAGTCCGCACAGGTTAAAATGTGGGCAACTCTGCTGTCGTTGCGCAGGCACTGCAGCATGTAGTCGCTCATGTGTGCCAGGCTGCCCAGGGGTAAGGACAAGCTGTCCTCTGTGGGAGGCGTATCGTCATCGTCCTGCCTTTCCCCCCAGCCACGCACCAGTGATGGACCCGAGCTGCGCTGGGTGCCACCCCGCTGTGACCATGCTTCATCCTCATCCTCCTCTACCTCCTCCTCATCCTCGTCCTCCTCGTCCTCCAGTAGTGGGCCCTGGCTGGCCACATTTGTACCTGGCCTCTGCTGTTGCCAAAAACCTCCCTCTGAGTTACTTCGAAGAGACTGGCCTGAAAGTGCTAAAAATGACCCCTCTTCCTCCTCCTCCTCTTCCTGGGCCACCTCCTCTTCCATCATCGCCCTAAGTGTTTTCTCAAGGAGACATAGAAGTGGTATTGTAACGCTGATAACGGCGTCATCGCCACTGGCCATGTTGGTGGAGTACTCGAAACAGCGCAACAGGGCACACAGGTCTCGCATGGAGGCCCAGTCATTGGTGGTGAAGTAGTGCTGTTCTGTAGTGCGACTGACCCGTGCGTGCTGCAGCTGAAACTCCACTATGGCCTGCTGCTGCTCGCACAGTCTGTCCAGCATGTGCAAGGTGGAGTTCCACCTGGTGGAAGGCCGAAGTTACGCTGTAGCGCAGACAGGCGAGCAGCAGCAGGATGTGTACGCCGGAAGCGCGAACAGACGGCCCGCACTTTATGCAGCAGCTCTGACATGTCCGGGTAGTTGTGAATGAACTTCTGCACCACCAAATTCAGCACATGCGCCAAGCAAGGGATGTGCGTCAAATTGGCTAGTCCCAGAGCTGCAACGAGATTTCGCCCATTATCACACACCACCAGGCCGGGCTTGAGGCTCACCGGCAGCAACCACTCGTCGGTCTGTTGTTCTATACCCCGCCACAACTCCTGTGCGGTGTGGGGCCTATCCCCCAAACATATGAGTTTCAGAATGGCCTGCTGACGTTTACCCCGGGCTGTGCTGAAGTTGGTGGTGAAGGTGTGTGGCTGACTGGATGAGCAGGTGGAAGAAGAGGAGGAGGAAGCCGAGAAGGAGGAGGTGGCAACAGGAGGCAAAGAATGTTGCCCTGCGATCCTTGGCGGCGGAAGGACGTGCGCCAAACAGCTCTCCGCCTGGGGCCCAGCTGCCACTACATTTACCCAGTGTGCAGTTAGGGAGATATAGCGTCCCTGGCCGTGCTTACTGGTCCACGTATCTGTGGTTAGGTGGACCTTGCTACAGATGGCGTTGCGCAGTGCACACTTGATTTTATCGGATACTTGGTTGTGCAGGGAAGGCACGGCTCTCTTGGAGAAGTAGTGCCGGCTGGGAACAACATACTGTGGGACAGCAAGCGACATGAGCTGTTTGAAGCTGTCTGTGTCCAACAGCCTAAATGACAGCATTTCATAGGCCAGTAGTTTAGAAATGCTGGCATTCAGGGCCAGGGATCGAGGGTGGCTAGGTGGGAATTTACGCTTTCTCTCAAATGTTTGTGAGATGGAGAGCTGAACGCTGCCGTGTGACATGGTTGAGACGCTTGGTGACGGAGGTGGTGGTGGTGTTGGTGGTACATCCCCTGTTTGCTGGGCGGCAGGTGCCAACGTTCCTCCAGAGGCGGAGGAAGAGGCCGAGGCGGCAGCAGCAGAAGAGGCCGAGGCGGCAGCAGCAGAAGAGGTAGCAGGGGGAGCCTGAGTGACTTCCTTGGTTTTAAGGTGTTTACTCCACTGCAGTTCATGCTTTGCATGCAGGTGCCTGGTCATGCAGGTTGTGCTAAGGTTCAGAACGTTAATGCCTCGCTTCAGGCTCTGATGGCACAGCGTGCAAACCACTCGGGTCTTGTCGTCAGCACATTGTTTGAAGAAGTGCCATGCCATGGAACTCCTTGAAGCTGCCTTTGGGGTGCTCGGTCCCAGATGGCGGCGGTCAGTAGCAGGCGGAGTCTCTTGGCGGCGGGTGTTCTGCTTTTGCCCACTGCTCCCTCTTTTGCTACGCTGTTGGCTCGGTCTCACCACTGCCTCTTCCTCCGAACTGTGAAAGTCAGTGGCACGACCTTCATTCCATGTGGGGTCTAGGACCTCATCGTCCCCTGCATCGTCTTCCACCCAGTCTTGATCCCTGACCTCCTGTTCAGTCTGCACACTGCAGAAAGACGCAGCAGTTGGCACCTGTGTTTCGTCATCATCAGAGACATGCTGAGGTGGTATTCCCATGTCCTCATCATCAGGAAACATAAGTGGTTGTGCGTCAGTGCAGTCTATGTCTTCCACCGCTGGGGAAGGGCTAGGTGGATGCCCTTGGGAAACCCTGCCAGCAGAGTCTTCAAACAGCATAAGAGACTGCTGCATAACTTGAGGCTCAGACAGTTTTCCTGATATGCATGGGGGTGATGTGACAGACTGATGGGGTTGGTTTTCAGGCGCCATCTGTGCGCTTTCTGCAGAAGACTGGGTGGGAGATAATGTGAACGTGCTGGATCCACTGTCGGCCACCCAATTGACTAATGCCTGTACCTGCTCAGGCCTTACCATCCTTAGAACGGCATTGGGCCCCACCATATATCGCTGTAAATTCTGGCGGCTACTGGGACCTGAGGTAGTTGGTACACTAGGACGTGTGGATGTGGCAGAACGGCCACGTCCTCTCCCAGCACAAGAGGGTCCACTAACACCACCACGACCATGTCCACGTCCACGTCCCTTACTAGATGTTTTCCTCATTGTTATGGTTCACCACAACAACAAAAATATTATTTGGCCCAATGTATTGTATTCAAATTCAGCTGAATATAAATTTGAGGCCTAGTATTTAGGCGCTGGGTGACCGGTATGGATTTAGTGACAGAATTAGACTTGGAAATGCACAGTAGCGTGTGTGTGAAGTTATTCTGAATGACCCTATGTGCACCTTGAATATTATATACCCTTTTAGGGATAGATTTCAAATAGCTCTGATATAGCAGAAACCACTAAATTATGAAATTGCTAAATTGGGAATTGTATTTCAACCCAGAACAAAAAATTTGCTTTGACGGACACTAAATAACTTGCCCATCCACAACAGGACAGCGGTAACGACAGATTTAGCGGGATATAAATTTGAGGCCTAGTATTTAGGCGCTGGGTGACCGGTATGGATTTAGTGACAGAATTAGACTTGGAAATGCACAGTAGCGTGTGTGTGAAGTTATTCTGAATAACCCTATGTGCACCTTGAATATTATATACCCTTTTTGGGATAGATTTCAAATAGCTCTGATATAGCAGAAACCACTAAATTATGAAACTGCTAAATTGGGAATTGTATTTCAACCCAGAACAAAAAATGTGCTTTGACGGACACTAAATAACTTGCCCATCCACAACAGGACAGCGGTAACGACAGATTTAGCGGGATATAAGTTTGAGGCCTAGTATTTAGGCGCTGGGTGACCGGTATGGATTTACTAACAGAATTAGACTTGGAAATGCACAGTAGCGTGTGTGTGAAGTTATTCTGAATGACCCTATGTGCACCTTGAATATTATATACCCTTTTAGGGATAGATTTCAAATAGCTCTGATATAGCAGAAACCACTAAATTATGAAATTGCTAAATTGGGAATTGTATTTCAACCCAGAACAAAAAATGTGCTTTGACGGACACTAAATAACTTGCCCATCCACAACAGGACAGCGGTAACGACAGATTTAGCCGGATATAAATTTGAGGCCTAGTATTTAGGCGCTGGGTGACCGGTATGGATTTACTAACAGAATTAGACTTGGAAATGCACAATAGCGTGTGTGTGATGTTATTCTGAATGACCCTATGTGCACCTTGAATATTATATACCCTTTTAGGGATAGACTTCAAATAGCTCTGATATAGCAGAAACCACTAAATTATGAAATTGCTAAATTGGGAATTGTATTTCAACCCAGAACAAAAAATGTGCTTTGACGGACACTAAATAACTTGCCCATCCACAACAGGACAGCGGTAACGACAGATTTAGCGGGATATAAATTTGAGGCCTAGTATTTAGGCGCTGGGTGACCGGTATGGATTTAGTGACAGAATTAGACTTGGAAATGCACAGTAGCGTGTGTGTGAAGTTATTCTGAATGACCCTATGTGCACCTTGAATATTATATACCCTTTTAGGGATAGATTTCAAATAGCTCTGATATAGCAGAAACCACTAAATTATGAAATTGCTAAATTGGGAATTGTATTGTATTGTCAGGAGGGCAAGTGATGATTTTGGAATTTGTGGGAGGTATTGACTGAAAGTTACTATAATACTGTAGAAATGCCTTTTCTTGTCTGTGGCTGCGGACAAGAATAGGACATGTACTATTTTTTTGCGGTGCAGCAGAGCTGCTGAAAATGTATGGGTCTGCACCCGTTCTGCAAAATTGCGAAACAAATGCGAACCCATTTTGCAGACGTGTGAATGGACCCTTACTTTAATAATCAGAGAGAGTGCTCCTGAACTATAGAGATAACCACCCCTCCTCTAATCTCTATGATAGGTGAGGGAAAAGAAAGATACAACCAGGACAATGAAGGAGTCTAAGCGAGGTAAGTGACTGCCAGGTATGTAGCATTAACCCTCCACTGCCCCTGACCACCAATGACACTGACATTAATCCCATCAATAACCTAGACCTCCAGGAAAACTGGAATTAAGCCTTTCATAGCCCTAAACCACAGGGTGAACAACCTGTTGGATCTGTCCTGCCGCTAGTGTGAAAGTAGCCTTAAACAGATTCCTCAGACTGATGCCATACAGTGGCATCCGTTCAACATAGAGTTCAATTGTAAAAAAAAAGTATACTTTTTACCATTGTAAAAAAAATTATATACAGTATATATATTTTTGTTACTGGACTGTGCATGATACAAGAACGTGGTGTGTTTTTGTATCCTTTTTTTTGTAATGTATATGTCAAACAGAGGCATAAAACATGATGTGAACCCACCCTGACAGGGATTAACACCCTGTTCCGCACCTTCTAGGGCAGTGGACTTGTCCAGGTGTCTGCCAGGAGGGAGAAGTCTTGTGTGATTCAGCATTCTTTATCACAGAGTTAAGAAGAGAGAGGAAGGGAGAGGACTCACTCCTGCCAGAGGAGGAGGAAGCAGCTCCTAGAGCACCCACTCCCCAGTATGTAAATAATGACACAGGTAAAGTCTTTGGAACAGAGACAGCAGAGTGAACTGCAACATTGTTTTTACTGACACTGCTGTAAGGTGAGGGAAAACGGGCCAAAGACACCCTTATCACCAAACTACAACTAGGCCAACAACATCTAAGTTCAGAACTACAGCAATCCAACCTACCACCATACCTCCTCAGCTGTGCCAGAAGAGAATTGCACTAAAGCCTGCTGCTACTGTTTGTATTCTCGAGTTCTACAGCACTTAGTAAAAGGATTTTGTTACGCTTAACTTTGGCCTCATTCTTCAATGCTACAACTTTCTTTTTATCAATTCTTTATTTTCATTTTTTCCAGCTATTCAATCAGTCAAGTTGCATTTGATTGACATAACACCATTAGCAATTAAGGCACATGTATCGTATAATAGCAGGCAATTGGAGTTACATAGATTACATACATGCGACCGAACGTATAACTTAAAAAACTTGGCGAATGAGATTTTAAGTCCAGAGGAGTGGAGGGTATATATTCTTTTCTTGTTTCCTCCGGTGTACTGTTATTCTCAATGCTACAACTTTCACTGCAACAGACCCCAGGGAGTGACTGCCTGAGGTAGGACACCATGATACAACTATACTATATCCGGGCCATTGCCACTCCCATCCTCTTCACTGACTCCCTCTGGTGCTCTCTGCAACAGCATGGGTCCTGGCCATAGTGTACACAAGCAATCTTATTTTATGTGCCAACTTTTTATGTGGCCCAGTATCAAATGTAAAAAAAAAAATCAAGATACATTGCATCCAATGACTCAGTCCAGTTTAGAATGTACTTCTTTGTATAAACTGATCTTAGTTTGACAGAACCCCTCCCTCATAAAGCCATACTGATACGGAGTATTTGTCTGGCCGAATCCAGGTATATTTGCCAGGTAGCTACCGGATCTCCACCAGACCCAATTATAGACAATAAGGCTGGCGGCCATTCAGATAATGTCCTGCAGTGCTGGATCCTGCCAGCAGTGTGAAAGAAGCCTAAGAAAGTTGTTTAAGGCTTGGGATACACAGTGGTCATGCAGCAAATGGTGTCACATAAGTCGTGCAACAAAAAAAAAATATTGTGATTTGTCTGCAATTAGCTGTTGCGTTGATGTCATACGATATGTGTGTTTGTGATATGTGTGATTTAGTATTTTCCACAGCCATCACACACTAAAAAAATCAATAAACATGTTGCAAAGAAATCTGTTAATGGCAAAGTTGCATGCAATATGCAGACCACAATCAATAATCTAACAGGCTTGAAATTTTGTGACTGTTGCATCTGCAAAGTGCCGCCCGCCCAGGGCCAATCATGTCCCAGGTTTATAGGAATGCCGAGTGGTGTGGTGCGGCCTTAATAGTCTGTTTGTGTCAGGGTGCTTCTACCTGGATACTGTCACTCCCCCAGGTTAGGCTCCGAAGCAAAAAAGAGGAGCGTAATTGTGGAGGTGGAGAAATAGTTAAGTCCAGACCTTATAAAGTCCAACCGCTTTCCTTGACCCCTTTGCATCAGTACATAAAAACGATCTTTCTCTTGGTTCCAGCAGGTTTTGGCATAAACTGGCAGGCAAACTGGGATATTCTGCTTTATCCTTCTCTGCTGTGCTAAACTCATCTTTAGTCTGGTTACTGGACTTTATAGTGATTCTGCTACCTTTAGGCCTCTTTCACACGGGCGTCATATTTTTGGCCCGGATAAGGGGCAGGATTTTTCAGCGCGAGCGCAAAACATTGTGATGCGTTTTGCACTCGCGTGAGAAAAATCGCGCATGTTTGGTACCCAAACCCGAACTCCTTCACAGAAGTTCGGGCTTGGGATTGATGTTCTGAAGATTGTATTATTTTCCCTTATAACATGGTTATAAGGGAAAATAATAGCCTTCTGAATACAGAATGCATAGTATAATAGTGCTGAAGGGGATAAAAAAAATATATTAACTCCCCTTCTCCTCTTGATCGCGTAGTTCCCGGTCTCTTCTTTACTAGCTGTGGGCTAAATGACCTGTGGTGACGTCAGATCACATGCTCCAATCACATGGTCCATCACCGTGGTGATGGAGCATGTGATCTGACGTCACCACGGGTCCTTTAGCCCACAGCTCATCATTAAAGAAGAGACCGGGAACTACGCAATCAAGAGGAGAAGGTGAGTTAATTTTTAAAAAAATGTTAACCCCTCCAGCACTATTATACTATGCATTCTGTATTCAGAATGCTATTATTTTCCCTTATAACCATGTTATAAGGGAAAATAATACAATGAATATACTGTCACCTAGAAACCATGCGTGAAAATCGCACCGCATCCGCACTTGCTTGCGGATGCTTGCGATTTTAACGCAACCCCATTCATTTCTATGGGGCCTGCGTTACGTGAAAAACGCAGAATATAGAACATGCTGTGATTTTTACCTAACGCATAAGTGATGCGTGAAAATCACCGCTCATGTGAACAGCCCCATAGAAATGAATGGGTCTGGAATCAGTGCGGGTGCAATGCGTTCAACTCACGCATCGCACCCGCACGGAATACTCGCCCGTGTGAAAGGGGCTTTAGAGTGGGGTACCTTTGTTGACCCCCTCATAGTACTCTGTCGGTTAATCTATAATGAGTCAGGGTGATTCTTGTCTCCTTCCAATTCTAGACTAGACTCCAGACTGACTGAAACTTCCTGCAGCCCCTCCCTTGGTAGGAAATGGTACTGGCCCACTTCTGCCCAAAAGGGGGAGAATGGAATGGTAAGTTCCATTATATCGAAAAACACTCTGCCATATACACTGCCATCTGCTGGTGAACTAGGCATATTACATGAACATAACAGTTTCATAGCAATGGTTAGGAATGCCCAATGTGGGAGGACCTGGAATAAATACACAGATGACATTATGATTAGCCCATTAGAGACAGTAGCAGGGTATAGGAATGGTAATACCACTCTGGGGTATTACACATCACCATCGAGTTAGGCCAGTTTCAGGTGATCGAGTTGTCTGCTTGTCTGAATCTGGCCTTTGATTGCATGTCTCAACATGTGCGTATTTACTATCCTTACCTGTAGAGTTCTTGTGTAGTACTATCTGTAAGACTAGATTCATACCACATGTAGATCCTACAGATAAGTATTGTTTTATTATTGCGAAAATTTATTATTTAAACATCATACAACTGGATATGCTGTATAGTTTGCCGGCTCCTTTTTCCCTGTCTCGTTTAGGGCTCATGCACACAACTGTATGTATTTTGTGGTCCGCAAACTGCAGATCCACAAAATATGGATGCTGTGTGCCATCCGTATTTTTTTGCGCATCTATTCACTTCAATGGGGCCACTGTCTGCATTTTGCAGCCAAGTATAGGACATGTTATATAATTTACGGAATAGACATATGGATGTGGAAAGCACATGGATCGGTAGTATGAATGTAGCCTTAAGAACAGGATCCACATGGATTCTGATTTTTGAATAATAGATATCAATAGCAGCAGGATGCATTCTGTTGCACCTCGTTTTAAAAGTATCCTTCGGCAGGATAACGAAACGTAGTGTAAGAAATATATACAAAACTGATGTTTTCTCATTAATGGTTTATTGACTTTCAGCTTTAGGCCTCATGCACAAGACCGTTATTTTGGTCCGCATCCGAGCCGCAGTTTCTGCGGCTCGGATGCGGACCCATTCACTTCAATAGGGCCGCAAAAGATGTGGACAGCACTCCGTGTGCTGTAAGCATCCGTTGCACCGTTCTTTGGCCCGCAAAAAAAATATAGCATGTCCTTTTCTTGTCCGTTTTGTGGACAAGAATAGGCATGTCTACAATGGGCTGCCCGTTCCGTTCCGCAAATTACGGAAGGCACACGGGCGACTTCTGTTTTTTGCTGATCGGCGGTTTGCGGACCGTAAAAAACAGCACGGTCGTGTGCATGAGGCCTAAATAACAGAAAATACCATATAAAAAGACTGAAACAAGAGCGATATGGGCCATCAAAGAGAAGCAAGTGATGACATGCATATAGTAAAATTTCAATGAAGGACATTTCTGAGGAAGAAAACATCTGTCAAAGAAAAAAAACAGACAATGTAATTATATGAGCACTAGTACTACCACTGCCACTAGTAGTACTAATAAAAAAGGAAAGCTCTGAATTGCAGTGATTCTAAAGGCTGAATGTATAAAAGGAGAATTTCCAGAATGAGCAAGATGATATTTCCCACAGTAGAAAAAATGGGGAAGATTTAATAACCCTGCTGTCGGCATAAATTTAGGCATCATTAAAGAGGTTGTGTGCTATAATGACGTTAATGGGGTTGTCTCCTCATGGACAATGGGGGAATATCGATAGGATATGCCCCCATTGTCTTACAGTTGCGGATCTCACCGCTGGGACCCGCACCTATATCAAGAACGGAGGCCCGCAAGGTGGTGGCTGGGGGACTCTGGTCCGGCCACCCCCAAGCTGGGTCCCCGTAGAAGTGAATGGGAGCGTACCGCTCATGCGCGGCCCCCGCTTTCATTCATTTCTATGGGGCCAACGGAAATAGCCGAGCCAGCGCTTGTCTATTTTAACCTGCCAAAAAGAAAATGCGCAGTACACCCTCCTTTACTTGTGGGGCTCTGTTCTCGATATAGGTGTGGGACCCGCACCAATAAGACGATGGGGGAATATCCTAGCGATATGCCCCTTTTGTCCATGATGAGACAACCGCTTTAATTACCAGTGAATAGCGGCTGTGAAAAAATAAGACATTGGACTGCATTGAAATCAACAGGACAGTTTTTTTTTAACCCCTTCCGATATGTGATGCAATTAGTTATGAGCGAGCATGCTCGGCCGAATATCTGTTCGGCTCGAGCATCGCTATGCTCGGCACAAGGCGGTACTCAACCGAGTACCGCATGTGCTCGAGCGCAATGATCGTCTCCTCCCCGCAGGTTTTGCGGGTTTTAAGCAGCCAATAAAGGTGCAGGTAAGTACTGCCCTCACTGTAATGCCAGTAGCGATGTTGGCTGCTGGCATTACAGTGATTGGCTGGCCGGAACGCGCCATCGGGTACTATATAGCACTCGATGACGCATGTTTGGCTCAGACGTAGACAGGGAAAGCAGAGCGTAGGAAGGGAAAGACAGAGTAGGGAGCGAATTTCACAGTTTTTATTCTGAGAAAACTTTTAAGGACTACTGTCCTTTTAAGGACTACTATGTGTGTTTTAGAGAAGCAATCTACTTACCTGCAGTCTCAGGGACAGTGCTGAGGAAGGGACTGATAGTGCAGGGAGAGATATTTGCTGTTTTTACTACCAAAAGCTTTTCAAAGATCCCAAAGTCCTTTTAGGACTACTGTGTGTGTTTGACAGCAGCAAGATATTTTTATTTTATACAGTACCTATTAGTGACATATACGGTACATCATCCGCAGACTGTGTCTTTAATAATCTTGTCCACAACTACACTACGTGCAGAATTATTAGGCAAATGAGTATTTTGACCACATCATCCTCTTTATGCATGTTGTCTTACTCCAAGCTGTATAGGCTCGAAAGCCTACTACCAATTAAGCATATTAGGTGATGTGCATCTCTGTAATGAGAAGGGGTGTGGTCTTATGACATCAACACCCTATATCAGGTGTGCATAATTATTAGGCAACTTCCTTTCCTTTGGCAAAATGGGTCAAAAGAAGGACTTGACAGGCTCAGAAAAGTCAAAAATAGTGAGATATCTTTCAGAGGGATGCAGCACTCTTAAAATTGCAAAGCTTCTGAAGCGTGATCATCGAACAATCAAGCGTTTCATTCAAAATAGTCAACAGGGTTGCAAGAAGCGTGTGGAAAAACCAAGGCGCAAAATAATTGCCGATGAACTGAGAAAAGTCAAGCGTGCAGCTGCCAAGATGCCACTTGCCACCAGTTTGGCCATATTTCAGAGCTGCAACATCACTGGAGTGCCCAAAAGCACAAGGTGTGCAATACTCAGAGACATGGCCAAGGTAAGAAAGGCTGAAAGACGACCACCACTGAACAAGACACACAAGCTGAAACGTCAAGACTGGGCCAAGAAATATCTCAAGACTGATTTTTCTAAGGTTTTATGGACTGATGAAATGAGAGTGAGTCTTGATGGGCCAGATGGCTGGATTGGTAAAGGGCAGAGAGCTCCAGTCCGACTCAGACGCCAGCAAGGTGGAGGTGGAGTACTGGTTTGGGCTGGTATCATCAAAGATGAGCTTGTGGGGCCTTTTTGGGTTGGGGATGGAGTCAAGCTCAACTCCCAGTCCTACTGCCAGTTTCTGGAAGACACCTTCTTCAAGCAGTGGTACAGGAAGAAGTCTGCAAGGTAAGAAAAACATGATTTTCATGCAGGACAATGCTCTATCACACGCGTCCAAGTACTCCACAACGTGGATGGCAAGAAAGGGTATAAAAGAAGAAAATCTAATGACATGGCCTCCTTGTTCACCTGATCTGAACCCCATTGAGAACCTGTGGTCCATCATCAAATGTGAGATTTACAAGGAGGGAAAACAGTACACCTCTCTGAACAGTGTCTGGGAGGCTGTGGTTGCTGCTGCACGCAATGTTGATGGTGAACAGATCAAAACACTGACAGAATCCAAGGATGGCAGGCTTTTGAGTGTCCTTGCAAAGAAAGGTGGCTATATTGGTTACTGCTTTGTTTTTGTTTTGTTTTTGAATGTCAGAAATGTATATTTGTGAATGTTGAGATGTTATATTGGTTTCACTGGTAAAAATAAATAATTGAAATGGGTATAATATTTTTTGTTAAGTTGCCTAATAATTATGCACAGTAATAGTCACCTGCACACACAGATATCCCCCTAAAATAGCTAAAACTAAAAACAAACTAAAAACTACTTCCAAAAATATTCAGCTTTGATATTAATGAGTTTTTTGGGTTCATTGAGAACATGGTTGTTGTTCAATAATAAAATTAATCCTCAAAAATACAACTTGCCTAATAATTCTGCACTCCCTGTAGTGTCCATAGTGTGTGGCTTTGTGTAAAAAATACTGAACTACATCTGCAAACAGTGTCTGTATTACAAATTCTTATAATCTGGGCCTAATACAGTGTCCATAATCTGTGGTGTTCTATAACCAATACTGTACTACATCTGAAAACCGTGTCTGTATTGCAAATTCCAATAATCTGGCCTAATACAGTGTCCACGATCTGGTGGTTTCTGTGACATTTACTCTCCTGCATCCGAAAACTCTAACCGACTCGAATCAGGCAATCAGAATAACTCCCTGGATCAACGTCCCATCTCTAGTAGCTATAGCCTGTAATATTATTACACTCCAGAAATTCATTTATGCCCCTCTTGAATTTTATTGTACTCACCATCACCACCTCCTCAGGCAGAAAGTTCCATAGTCTCACTATTCTTACTGTAAAGAATCATTTTCTGTTTGTGTACAAACCTTCTTTCTTCCAGACGCAGAGAATGTCCCCTTGTCACAGTCACAGTCTAGGGGATAAATAGATGATGGGAGAGATCTCTGTTCTGTCCCCTCATATATTTATACATAGTAATTAGATCTCCCCTCAGTCATCTTTTTTCTAAAGTGAATAACCCTAATGTTGATAATCTTTTAGGGTACTGTAGTTGCCCCATTCCAGTTGTTACTTTAGTTGCCTTCCTCTGAACCCTCTTGAGCTCTGCTAAGTCTGCCTTGTTCACAGGAGCCCAACACTGTACACAGTACTCCACAGTAGAGTAATGGGTCTTTTGTGTATGTAGAACATTTTTCAGATCTTTGAGTTCAGGTCATGCAAAATGGGAGCAAAACCGAAAGTGTTGCGTTTATATTTTTGCTCCGTGTATATAATACATAATACAACAGCAATTGCAGATACCCCTAGGTCTGGGGTACTGCTCTGCAGGGGCAGAAGATTTAGAGGGGTTTTCCGAGTACAATATTTAAAACTGGTCTGCCATATTTGACTGCTGAGAGTCCAACCCCTGGCACCCCAGAAGATCTGCTGTTTGAAGGGGCAAAGGTGCTTCAGCGATCGCTGTGTCCTCCTCACAGCATACCAAACACAGCGCTGTACATTGTATAGTGGCTGTGCGTGGTGTTTCAGCCCAGGCCCTATCTTGAGAACATGATCCATTGGGGTGTCACAGCTGAGGATGGGGAAAACCCTCAGCCGTGCGATGACAGAAGATGGTGGTCGCTGCTCGACCAGGATGACAGAATTAGGGAGCAGGTCACCTCCTAATCACATCCCTAATCTGACCCTGACTCCTAGCTGTATGAGCCAACCCTGATGGTAGGAGGGCTCATACTCCGGAACCTTGAAGTCCCTGCTAGCCCTCAGGGTGGCCCTAAACTAGGAGCAGGGTAAGACGACCTGTTCCTTCTGGATACAGAGGAACAGGAGTCTCACTGGCCAAGCTGCAAGGAAGGGGAAACATATACAACTTATGGCAATGGCAGGTACATGCCACAAACACAACATTCACCTGCCACAGACACTAAGTCTGGAACCCATGTGCAAGTGCTGCTATCAACAACAAGGGACACAGCACACAACACACATCACACAGGAACCCAGGACCATAAGGTGCAATAAACAAACATAACACAAACACATCTTCAGAACATCGTGTATCACATTTTATGACCGCAAGGGTGGCCCTCACTGGCAGATGGTATATGGGATCAGGAGAGTGCCTCCAGCTTACTACAAGGCTGGAGTACCCCTCAGACATCAGGTCTCAACTGAGGTTAAATAGCCCATGTAGCCACACCCACGCAGACACACCCAGTGCTCACAGACTAGGAAGGGAATTAACCCTTCTCACACCAGGGAAGGGAAGACAGCCACTTAAAGGGGAAAGTGCACACATAACTAAAACCCTGTGCACACCAGACATACAAAACCACAAGTGAGGCAACATACTAGCGGCCCTCACCTATGGTTGAACAACCAAACCAAACCGCAGGCAACAGCCTGCGGTTCAGGAGTCACGACCATGACCATGGCCGTGACAGGGGGTTTGACTCCTGGCACCACTGCTGATCAGCAACTTGAAGAGGCCATGGCACTTCAGTGGGCACTGCAGCCTTCTCACAGCATGCCAAGCCCAGCGTTGTACATTGTATACTGAATTGAATGGGACTGAGCGGCACATAGGCCATGAGGTCAGGATAGGTCATCAATATTTGATTTCTTGAAAATACCTTGAACAGATGAGTAATGTTTGGTATTTGTTTTATAATTTCCTGCTTGTAGGCCATTTTCTTAAAATATTAGACAACCCACTTTATTCTATAAAATAGGTAGTGCCCTGTGTCATACATAAAACTGCTCGCAGGAATATTTTGTTGTCTGGACACATACTGTATTCATCTTTGCCAATGTGACAAGTGCAACTTATAAAAATACAGAAAAGTTCTGTTCTATTGTAATGTAAAGTATAGAGAGCAGTGACTATAGAAGGACTGTAAGGTGTGCATAGTCTTATATGCTAGCCAACACTCCTTTTGATTTCTGGGAAAAGTATATGCTAATTTGCTTTTCTTCCAAAAATACAAATAGCTAAGCATTTTATGCTCGCAGATGTAGGTAGAAATCCTATAAAGTTATCAGTTATAGCTATAAGGTAGCTATCATTTTAAACAAGCTTTGATGCATAACTTGGATAATAGCAAAATCAGCCTCTCATCTGTAGATAGCTGTTTTAGGGTGATTGCTCCTCATCAGTGCAGAACAGAGAGAACTGGCTTAGCTAGGGGACTCTCGGTCAGTTCTTGCTGCTCTACACTGATGAGAGGCAGTCTGTCTGCAGATGAGATGCTGGCATAGCTGCTATTCAATTTATACTTCAGGACCTGTTTAAAATATCAAGCATTGACATCAGATGTTTAACTTTCTTTTCCTTTTTGAAGAAAAGACAATTTGCATATATTTTCCCCAGAAACTCAGAGGAGCATTTGTCTGACGCCTCACACCAACTAGTTGCTCTTCATAAGGAGAAATAGTACCACCCGGATCCTGAACAAGGCCTAGCTAAGCTAGTTCTCTCTGCTCTGCAGTGACAATGGGCTATCACCCTCAAACAGGTGTCTGCAAATGATATGCTTGCTAAGGCTACTTTCACACTAGCGTTGTTTTAATCCGGCGTTCAATTCCGACACCGGAACTGCCCGCCGGATCCGGAAAAACGTGTGAAAACGGATTACATTTGAATCCTGATCAGGCTTTCGATTACAATGGAAAAATGCATTGGAAAAAACGGATCCGCCATTTATGGACTTTAACTTTTTTTTCACATTTTTCGGGTTTAACATGCAAAAGCCGGATCCGTTTTGACTGAACACACGGGGCCGGATCCGGCGTTAATGCAAGTCAATGGGAAAAAAGCCTGATCAGGCGTTCAGTCAAAGTGTTCAGGCTTTTTGGCCGGAGGTAAAAATACTGCATGCTACGTTTTTCTGAAAAGCCTGATCAGTCAAAAAGACTGAACAGAAGACATCCTGATGCATCCTGAAGGACTGACTCTCCATTCAGAATGCATTAGGATAAAACTGATCAGTTCTTTTCCGGATTTGAGCCTCTAGGACGGAACTCAGCGCCGGAAAAGAAAAACGCTAGTGTGAAAGTACCCTTAGCGGTTATCAAAGTTATGCTTAAAAGCCTATTTAAAAGGAGAGCTATCTGGTGGCATGAGAGTCTTAGTTTTCTTTTTGGAAAGAAGTTTTAAGGAATGGAAAAATCACTTACAGATGTCTTTTTCCATTTGGCTTTTGTTTTCCTAAGGACGGGAATACACTTACTATTAGTGATGGCCAGTTCGCAGTGTTCGCCGACGAACACATGCGATCTGCCATCTTTATTCCCAAGTCCGGCGATGCAGAGGTAAGTCCTTACCTGTGCCTGCGCCGCGAGCCGCTCTGGAACACATGCAGTCACCGGGAGCAGGCAGTTCCGAGAAGGGTGGTACTATTTCTCCTTATGGAGAGCAACTAGTTGGTTTGAGGGGTCAGACAAATGCTCCTCTGAGTTTCTGGGAAAATATATGCAAATTGTCTTTTCTTAAAAAAGGAAAAGAAAGCTAAACATATGTCAATGCTTGATTTACACAAACTTGCAGACTTCCCAGAAGTTCTCTATATTCTAGGCATAAATGACTTTCCAGACTGATTTGTAGTACAAGGCCTAGCCCAGTGATGGCTAACCTTGGCACTCTAGCTGTGGAGAAACTACGACTCCCAGCATGCTCCATTTATTTCTATAGAGTTCTGAGAGCAGCCAAGCAAGCGGGGCATCTTGGGAGTTGTAGTTTTACCACAGCTGGAGTGTCAAGGTTAGCCATCACTGGCCTAGCCTATCTTTCTACCATTACACCCCCCAACTCCATGGAAACTGGTCAAAATCTGGAATGCCAGCAAGACCCGAAATGGACCCCCCAAAAATCTATGAACTCTTTTTGTAGTGCAGTATATCATTTCTCTGCACATGACAAGCAATATCTTGAGGCATAATGCTTTTTTCCTTTACAGTAGGTGTCTTCCATCATTACTGCCCTGTTTTCTCTATTCTCATTTTCAAGCTTATCCCCTGAGGTTTCAGTGCTGTAACTATCTGCCTGGTCATACGTTTTTTGGGTCAGACAAGACCAGTCCCTCTATTGCTCCATGTAACTGACCGACTAAGACCTGTTCTAGGTTGCTAATATAACTTATGTATATGTTCATACAGCAAAACCTGCCAATAACCTTAATACAGTTCCTATGTTTGTGTGTTAAAGACAAAAGCAGAGTTATTTACAGTGACTTAATGTTTGGATGTAATAAAACTGTTATATATTGTGTTCACAGAAGCATAAAAGATAATATGCCTTTAAGATTCATTATATGGATGTGAGGCAAGCTCAATGAAACAGCAGAAACAGAAAGCACAGAGGTAAACTTTTGTTGCTGGGCAGAAGTCTTGACCAATCACAGTCAGCCTCACACACAGCAAGAGTTTTTACCAATCACAGCCAGCCTCACACACAGTCTGTGTGGGAAATCCCCCTAGCAGGAGCTGCTGCAATCATTATTCACCAGAGAGAAGAGCTGAACAGATACACACTCCACTAAGAACTATGTTTTATGGAAGCAAGAGGCCAAAACAGGTATTTAAAACGGTTATATCATGTTTCTACTGTTAATATAGTGATTAGAACTGTATACTGAACTGGTTATATGTATGTTTACTTACAGTTCAACCAATTGCATACAAACGAACTACTGAGCCATACAACCATACAGATGCAAAGTACAAAGTCACAATCCAAATCCCAATACCCTATTGCAATCCAAATTGCATACAACCATACCAGATCATACTCAACCAATCTGCAAATAGTTACTGCTAACTGCAAATTGCGACCAAATTCAGCAAGTAGAACTATTAGTTGGACCTCAGATATACCTCTCAGAGAGATCATAAAGTGCTTAAATAACTTAAAGTGAAAGTACAGATACTCAAGAGAGAAATATAGCCACCATTTTATGATGAATTACAAGATTGAACAGTTGAACCACCATCTTAAGCATACTGCCATTTTGTGATATCTTTTCAACACTAGTGATGAGCGGCAGGGGTCATATTCGAATTTGCGATATTTCGCGAATATTTTGTAGAATATTCGTCGAATATTCTCAAATTCGAATATTCGTTATACTCTAATTTTTCATCTTACAACTATTAGACAAAGAAGATTATAGCACTATATTAGCTAAATTTTTCTATATTAGTTTTTTTTTCAATATTCGCTACATTGCTATAACTTCGTTTTTTTGAATATTTGGAATATTCTAAAACAAGAATATATAGCAATATAGCGAATATTCGAAAAAACTAATATAGAGCAATTTAGCTAATATAGTGCTATAATCTTCTTTGTCTAATAGTTGTAATTCTTTTCTCATCTGAATGAAGTTCAGATTGGAAAAAATTACAACTATTAAAAAAAAAGATTATAGCACTATATTAGCTAAATTGCTCTATATTAGTTTTTTTTTTCGAATATTCGCTATATTGCTATAACTTCATTTGTTTGAATATTCGTAATATTTTAAAACAAGAATATATAGCGAATATTCGAAAAAATAAATATAGAGCAATTTAGCTAATATAGTGCAATAATCTTCTTTGTCTAATAGTTGTAATTTTTTTCTCATCTGAAGTTCAGATTGGAAAAAATTACAACTATTTAAAAAAATGATTATAGCACTATATTAGCTAAATTGCTCTATATTAGTTTTTTTCCGAATATTCGCTATATTGCTATAACTTCGTTTGTTCGAATATTCGTAATATTCTAAAACAAGAATATATAGCGAATATTCGAAAAAACAAATATAGAGCAATTTAGCTAATATAGTGCTATAATCTTCTTTGTCTAATAGTTGTAATTTTTTTCTCATCTGAAGCTCAGATTGGAAAAAATTGCAACTATTAAAAAAAAGATAGCACTATATTAGCTAATTTGCTCTATATTTGCTTTTCTTCGAATATTCGCTATATTGCTATAACTTAGTTTTTTCGAATATTCGCAATATTCTAAAACAAGAATATATAGCGAATATTCGAAAAAAACGAATATAGAGCAATTTAGCCAATATAGTGCTATAATCTTTTTTTTTATAGTTATAATTTTTTCCAATCTGAACTTCAGATGAGAAAAAAATTACAACTATTAGACAAAGAAGATTATAGCACTGTATTAGCTAAATTGCTCTATATTCATTTTTTTTTTCCGAATATTCGTTATATTGCTATATATTCTTGTTTTAAAATATTACCAATATTCGAAAAAACTAAGTTATAGCAATATAGCGAATATAAAAAAAAACTAATATAGAGCAATTTAGCTAATATAGTGCTATGATCTTCTTTTGTCTAATAGTTGTAAAGTGAAAAATTCTCAATAAATTTCGCATTACAAAAATTTGCATTATCAAAATTCGCAAACATTACTACTCCTAAAGTCAAATATACTGCAGCCTTCTCATTGGCCCACAAGCTAGAAGCAGGCAGGGATCATGTGTACTGATTTTAAAAAAATCAAATATTCAAAATTGCAAATATATATCATTATATTCGAAATAAGTGCGAATTTTCGAAGTACCTATATTCGCGATAAAAATTCGAAATTCGAATATTCGTGATCAACACTATTCAACACGTGTTATGTATATGGACTATCTGCTGCAGAGGCGGCACTGTTATATATGAAGAAAAGTTGAAGTTAATAAAGAAGTTGGTTCAAGCATTTGGTGTGCTCTTTAAGCCTACTATTTCCATAGAACGGCGCTAGATGAAGTACAGAGTAATAGACAGTCTGGTTAGACAAAAAGTCAGAGATACCAAAATTCTTCTAATGCTATAGTGCAAAATGCACTATATAGTGCTGCGCCTGCCACAGTGGAACTAATACCCTCAGAGGGCGAAGCGATATCGCTCCTCAACTTGCACAGCAAAGAGCACATTAGCGTAGCGCCAGCATATACCGCTGTGCAGCAACTGTTCCCGAGTGAGCAAGCAGACACTTCAGCGGAGCTACCATAGAGGCCATAGAACGTGTGCATTAGTCAAACTGCAGCCGGCACTTAAAGTGGCAGAACGGGAAAGGTAAAATTGTCACACAGAGAGCGCCAACCCTCCGGCGATACCTAGAGAGAGAAAGAGATGCATGGTGGAAGGCCAAATTCCAGAGCTAGAGTGCCCACACCGCTATCCACGGAGAGACCATGTACTGCAGCCAGCTAGTTTCCCGCCAATAGGCCCAAAGCGTGCAAGCAGCGTATCCAAGCCAGCGTATCGCAAGTCATCACAGATCGTCGCAAGTCATCACAATACAACGCAAGTCTGCACAGAGCATTGCAAGTCAGCGCAGAGCATTGCATCATATCAAGAAAAGACACGTCTCCTTTAAGACTGTATTTGTTCCTGCTCTTAAGAATAAGGTCAGAGATTTCCTTTTATTACTTATTATTGTGTATAGGCTTTGGCATAAAGAGACATTTTCGTGTTCAGGAATTAAAGACTTTAAAGTAAAACAAAGGACAGTTTTGTAGTATATGGACTCTAAAGTATGTAAAGTGAAAGTCATTTATTGCCTGCATTTATTGCTTTTACATTTAAAGTGAAAGTCATTTATTTCTGCATTTGTCAGTATTCCATTTAAAGTGAAAGGCATCTTATTATTTGTATTGATTGTTATAGCATTTAAGGTAAAATGGCTGAGCCTAGTATTACCATGCCACTGTTAGAGGATGCAAAGATAGAGTACAAGTTGAAGAGCAAGGGAATCTGTCTGAGGTAGAAGAGTCTGATGCAGCATTAGTCTTGCCTCAAACAAATATAGCCCAAGCAGATGAACTAAGACATTTATCATGTGTCAGAAAACCGACCCCAAAGATGCTGGAGAATTTGGAGCAAGAAGCAGCGCTGAAAAGAAAAAAGTTTGCCAGAATGTATGATAAGTGGAAATTATACATTAAAGACATTTGTAAAATGCTAAAGTAAGAAAGTATAAAAGGGAACTTGAGTGATATGGTAGAGACAGTAGAAGAATCTGAATCAGAGCTTATGGCAGCATATGTTAACCTGTGGTCGTTTACAACACCTTCTCAGGAAATTGTAAGGAACATAGACACAAGTACTGCAGTCACTAAAGATTTAGTAAAGCTCCTGAGAGAACTTTCACCTGCAGCTAATTATGATGAAGTTAAAGCAAGAAGTAGAATGAACGAGCTTTTTATGAGAGACTATGCTAAATCCTTAGGTGGTACCACAATCGCAAGTGTCATAGCCTTCGCTAGCAGAAGTGCCACCCATATATCAGAGTCCTCAAATACTTCAGCCAAAAGAAAGGAATTAGCTAAACAACTTGCTGTCAAGAGAGCAGAAATTTAAATTTAAGCTGCCATCGCAGCGCCAACTAATAGCTGACAAGGAAGCTGAAAAGGATGCACAATGCCATCAGATGGAAGCTGAAATGGAGGCACAGCGCCATCAGATGGAATCTGAAATGGAGGCACAGCACTATTAAATGGAAGCTGAATTGAAAAGTCTGGAAAGGCAAAAAGAAGCCAAGATCATAGAAGCCAGACTCAGAGTACACGAAGAGGATATGAATCAGAGTAGTCATACAGTAGGTTGAAATCTGTACTAAGTAAGGAAGCAGACTCCTACTTTCATACATACTGCCAGGAGAATGGAAGGAAATCTCCAGCACTTAGTGAGGAAATAAGTAATTATCCTTCCATCCCTGCTCAGAAAAACAAAGAGAGGCCTAGTCCAGTGTTAGGAAAAAGGTGTGTGGATTTACCCTTTATCTCTACCGAAAAAGAAGAAGAAAGGGACTCGCCTAATTCAGAACTAAGTGAGCAAATAGAACCGGATGATTCTATTCCTAGATGCCACAGCAATGCTCAGGAGAATGTTGCAACCATTGTGCCAGCAAGACCACAGAGAACAGTCCTAGCTAAACTTCCCGTTCCTGTCACGACTGTGACTGATCCAGACAGGTCTGGGAGGAGAAGGTCGCAGCGACTTGCTACTCGCGATAGCTTGTGAGTTTTCTCCGTGGTTCAGGGTATGTCATCCGGGTTTTGCTTTGTAAACATTTTTGTCCTGACTGGGAGTTTGTAGGCATCCTTCTCAGGTGAGTCCTGTCTGCCACTCCCAGCTACTATATTAGTTTCAGTTTCACTTGCAGTCATTGCCAGATATAGTCCTTACTTCTAGTGCTATGCTGACCTTTGAAGGAGATCGTTTGACGGTATTGCTGTGGAGCTCTTGTCTGGCGTGAACCGTCGTTATTGGGATCACCTTCTCTGCTCGTGACTGGATAAGTCTATCTCTGCTGGAGATTGTTTGTTTGTTGCTGTCTTCCCCTGTTGTTCTCCTAGACATGAGTGATGGTGACTAGTGCTCCCATCTGCCTTTCCCCAGTCTAGTCTTGTTAGGGTGACTGAGGGTTTAGGCATCCTGCTCACCGCACGGGTTCACACCCCATCTAGGGTATCAGGGCAGACAGGTGCCAGCTTAGGGTTAGTCAGGGGTGGCCGTTCTATTTCCCATCCGTAGATAAGGGTCCCCCTTCCCCTCCGTCTGGTGCGACACGACTGCTGCTGGGATAGCGGTCGTGACAGTTCCGGAACATACTGTATTTTCAGGAGATGTACTGAAGTTCATGGAGTGGAAGGCAAGTTTTGAGATGATCATTGAGCATCATAGTATTTGATTGCTCAGCAAAGTATGATGGTGTTGCATTGAATGATCATCTACTAAACGGACCAGAACTTACAAACACTCTGCCTGGAGTATTCTGTAGATTCAGAAAGTATCCCGTAGCGGTAATGTGTGATGTTGAAAGATGTTCCACCAGTTTCATGTGAAGAATGAAGATAGAGACTTCCTGAGGTTTCTATGGTGGGAGTACGAAGATACAGATACAGAGCCAGCAGAATACAGAATGAAAGTACACTTGTTTGGACCAGAATCATCTCCAGGTTGCACCAAATATGGTATGAAGTACCTGGCCAATCAGAATGAAAAGGATTGCCCATCAGGAGCAAATTTTCTGAAGAAAATTTTTTATGTAGATGATGGTCTTATAAGTCTAGAGTCCACAGAATCTGCAATCAAACTAGTGAAAGAAAGCCAAGAGTTATGCACAAGAGGAAACCTGTGCCTTCACAAATTTATCTCAAACAACAGAGAGATACTGGAATCCATCAGTGACTCTGAACGTGCATCAACAATGAAGAATGTAGATCTCAATTATGATCATCTTCCGGTCCAGAACGTACATGGATGGAATGTAGAGAATGACAAGTTCTTCTTTAATGTATCTATTAAAGAGAAAGTTGCAACTAGATGTACCATTCTTTCCGCAGTGGCTTCTATATTTGATCCATTGTGATTCTTGGCCCCAGTAGTCCTCAGAGCAAAAGAAATACTACAAGAATTATGCAGACAGAAGTTGGGATGGGACGAGCCCATACCTGAAAAGGTGGGAGAGTTGGAAAGGAAACTTAAAACGTGACAAAAAGGAAAAGGTCTCAATACTCCACTCAAGTTGGAACGTCCTATACAGAAGTTAGTTCTTCTTGAGAGTGATAAAAGACACTTGGAAGTTCTTTTATTTATGTTTAAGTCCTACCACTAAGAACATAGAATTATAGGTAATTTTGGTGGGAGTATAGCTGGCCAGCTAAGACCTGTCTTGGGTTGCTAACATAGCTTATATTTTTGTACAGCTACACCTGCCAATAACCTTAATACAGTTTCTATGTTTGTGTGTTAAAGATAAAAGCAGAGTTATTTACAGTGACTTCATGTTTGGATGTCATGTAATACAGGGAGTGCAGAATTATTAGGTAAATGAGTATTTTGACCACATCATCCTCTTTATGCATGTTGTCTTACTCCAAGCTGTATAGGCTCGAAAGCCTACTACCAATTAAGCATATTAGGTGATGTGCATCTCTGTAGTGAGAAGGGGTGTGGTCTAATGACATCAACACCCTATATCAGGTGTGCATAATTATTAGGCAACTTCCTTTCCTTTGGCAAAATGGGTCAAAAGAAGGACTTGACAGGCTCAGAAAAGTCAAAAATAGTGAGATATCTTGCAGAGGGATGCAGCACTCTTAAAATTGCAAAGCTTCTGAAGCGTGATCATCGAACAATCAAGCGTTTCATTCAAAATAGTCAACAGGGTCGCAAGAAGCGTGTGGTAAAACCAAGGCGCAAAATAACTGCCCATGAACTGAGAAAAGTCAAGCGTGCAGCTGCCAAGATGCCACTTGCCACCAGTTTGGCCATATTTCAGAGCTGCAACATCACTGGAGTGCCCAAAAGCACAAGGTGTGCAATACTCAGAGACATGGCCAAGGTAAGAAAGGCTGAAAGACGACCACCACTGAACAAGACACACAAGCTGAAACGTCAAGACTGGGCCAAGAAATATCTCAAGACTGATTTTTCTAAGGTTTTATGGACTGATGAAATAAGAGTGAGTCTTGATGGGCCAGATGGATGGGCCCGTGGCTGGATTGGTAAAGGGCAGAGAGCTCCAGTCCGACTCAGACGCCAGCAAGGTGGAGGTGGAGTACTGGTTTGGGCTGGTATCATCAAAGATGAGCTTGTGGGGCCTTTTCGGGTTGAGGATGGAGTCAAGCTCAACTCCCAGTCCTACTGCCAGTTTCTGGAAGACACCTTCTTCAAGCAGTGGTACAGGAAGAAGTCTGCATCCTTCAAGAAAAACATGATTTTCATGCAGGACAATGCTCCATCACACGCGTCCAAGTACTCCACAGCGTGGCTGGCAAGAAAGGGTATAAAAGAAGAAAATCTAATGACATGGCCTCCTTGTTCACCTGATCTGAACCCCATTGAGAACCTGTGGTCCATCATCAAATGTGAGATTTACAAGGAGGGAAAACAGAACACCTCTCTGAACAGTGTCTGGGAGGCTGTGGTTGCTGCTGCACGCAATGTTGATGGTGAACAGATCAAAACACTGACAGAATTCATGGATGGCAGGCTTTTGAGTGTCCTTGCAAAGAAAGGTGGCTATATTGGTCACTGATTTGTTTTTGTTTTGTTTTTGAATGTCAGAAATGTATATTTGTGAATGTTGAGATGTTATATTGGTTTCACTGGTAAAAATAAATAATTGAAATGGGTATATATTTGTTTTTTGTCAAGTTGCCTAATAATTATGCACAGTAATAGTCACCTGCACACACAGATATCCCCCTAAAATAGCTAAAACTAAAAACAAACTAAAAACTACTTCCAAAAATATTCAGCTTTGATATTAATGAGTTTTTGGGGTTCATTGAGAAAATGGTTGTTGTTCAATAATAAAATTAATCCTCAAAAATACAACTTGTCTAATAATTCTGCACTCCCTGTAGTTATATTTTGTGTCCACAGAAGCACAAAAAGATAATGTGCCTTTAAGATTCATTATATGTTTTTCCTAGATTGTTGGAGGTTCTTGCTGAATCGGTGGAGGAGGGGAACCTGCCGGGTTCAATGATAGAGGCGGTAATAATATTAATTCCCAAAAAAGGTAAGGACCCTACAGATGTGGGATCCTATAGACCGATCTTGCTGTTGAACGCGGATGTTAAGCTCTTGGCGAGGATCTTGGCCACAAGGCTTTCTGCGGTTATCTCCTCCATTGTCCACCCAGACCAGAACGGTTTCATTCAAAATAAAGGTACACAACATAATCTCCACCGTCTTTTTGCCAATATACAGGCTCCTGGGGGGTCTGCTCGCTCCATCCTGTCCTTTGTTGCCTCTAAGGCCTTTGACAGAGTGGATTGGCGGTTCCTATGGAGGGTTTTGGCGAGGATGGGCTTTGGGGAAAGATTTATAAACATGATCAAAACACTCTATAAATCCCCTACGGCCAAGTTGAGTATCAATGGGAGCCTTACTGCCAGTATTGATCTAAATACAGGTACTCGCCAGGGTTGCCCACTATCCCCACTCCTATTCGATATTTATATTGCGCCCCTGGCCTTGGCTATTAGGAAGGATGTCCAAATTAAAGGATTTGGAACATTGGGAGAGGAAGATCGTATTTCTCTATACGCGGATGACGTCCTTTTTTTCCGCAGACAATATAGAGATAACTGTCCCAAGAATTATTTGTATGGTTAAACTATTTGGTGAGGTATCAGGCCTGGATATAAACTGGTCAAAGACTATTCTGATGCCAATAGACCCGGTGTCTCAAGAGGAGTCCTTGATAACCCAGTTAGATGTTGTTGATACTTTTCAATACTTGGGTATGACGATATCTCCCAAGGTTGAAAATTCTGTACATCTTAATCTGACCCCATTGATAACAAAAACTAGGGCAAAAATAGGGTTTTGGCTGAGACTTCCTTTATCCAGAGCTGACCGAGATTCACTGGTTAAAATGGTAATTCTACCCCAATTCCTCTATGTCCTTAGGAATATACCCATTTGGATAGAGGATAAATATTTCAAACTAATGGAAAGAATAATCAATGATTTGATTTGTGAAAGAAAACACGTGAGACTCAAACTAGAATATTTATATAAGCCGCTGGAGCAAGGGGGTTTAAATCTCTCATGCTTTAAAGGCTATTTCATAGCTGCTCAGCTATAGATGTGTAATGAATGGCCATACAGTACTTCTTTAAGCAGCCTAGTAAGAAGCTCTGCACATAATAATATATTTACGCTTTTGGAATCTGGGCTACTGAATAATAGGGACTGGGGTCATAAAGGGACTGCAAAATTACTATTGAAAATGTGGGCTATTAGTACAGGATGGTTGGGGGTAAAGGGATCACTTATATTCACGCCTCTTTGGCACAATATCCATTTACAGACATTAGATAGTATAGCAAGGGATCAATTCTAGCAAAAGAATGGGATTCTCTATATGGCACACCATTTGTTAAGAACGAAGAAATTAAGTCGTTTGTGGAATTATCACACAGTGTAGAGAATCTATCTTGGTTTAGGTATTTTCAGCTTCATTAAAACATAACTTTAATCACGTTCTAATACAGTTTAACATTTATCACAGATTATATGTTACCCCTATCTGGTTAAAAAAGTGTGGAATAAGAGATGCCTCCAAGTGTCCTCGATGTGATGCTGCTGGTGCGGATTATCTGCATATGATCTGGGCATGCCCAGAACTCGGGGCATACTGGAGTGGTATTAATAATTTCCTCACCCATAAATGAAAAATACGGATTCCTCTTGAGCCAAAATTGTTTTAACTGAACGATCTTTCGACATTAAGTAGCCATAAACCCCAAAAGATCCTACTACGTAGAATATTACTATTGGCTAGGCTCCTGATTAGTCGGAGCTGGTTTGCACGTCATGCCCAAGAGGTAAACAATTGCATAAAACTGGTTAACAAGGTGAAAAACTACGAATGGATTCTTTATAAGCAGAGAGGTGGATTAGAGAAATGGGTTAAGATATGGGACTGCTGGTAGTTCTGATAGGATCGTATCTGGATATTAATAATTTTTTATTTTTTTTCTCCTCTTCTCTCTTTCCTTCTTATTATTTCATTCGAGGGGGGTTGGGGGGGAGGGGGGGGGTGGACGCATCGCAGGGTGGGAGGTGATAATGGGGTTAAGCAGGGAAAATGTTGAAAAATGTATAATAAGTTTGACTTGTACTTTGTGTATTTGTTTTTTTAAAGTAATAAAGATGTTAAATAAAAATAAAAAATATTCATTATATAATGTAAGGTAAGCTCAATGACACAGCAGACACAACAGAAAGCATAGAGTTAAACTGTTGTTGCTAAGCAGTAGTCTTGACCAATCCTAGCTAGCCTCACACAACCCAGGAGTTTTGACCAATTACAGCTAGCCTTACACACAGCTTGTGTGGGAAATCCCCCTAGCAGGAGCTGCTGGAATCATTCACCAAAGAGAGGAGCTGAACAGAAACACGCTCCACTAAGAGCGGTGTTTTATGGAACCAAGAGGCCAACATAGGTATTTAAGACATATTCTAATATAGTGATTAGAACTGTATACTGAACTGGTTATATGTATGTTTACTTACAGTTCCACCATGCAAATTGCATACAAATGAACTACTGAGCCATACAATCATACAATCAAAACAAATTGCATACAAATGAACTACTGAGCCATACAATCATACAATCAAAACAAATTGCATACAAATGCAAACTGTTCATACCAGAACATAAGCAATTGTATAGAGCAAACTACAAACCAAGTAGAGCAAGTGAACTATTTGTTTACCTCAGATATACCTCTCAGAGAGATCATAAAGTGCTTAAATAACTTAAAGTTAGAGTACAGATACTCAAGAGAGAAATATATCCACCATTCTATGTTGAATGACAAGATTGAACAGTTGAACCACCATCTTATGCATACCACCATTTTATGATACTTTATTCAACACGTGTTTTGTACATGGACTATCTGCTGCGGAGGTGGCAGTGTTATATATGAAGAAAAGTTGAAGTTAATACAGAAGTTAAACCTACTTCGGCCTTATGTACTATGTTACTATGTTACTGCTTCCATAGAATGGTGCTAGAGGAATTACAAAGTAATAGACAGTCTGGTTAGACTACAAAGTCAGAGATATCAAAATTATTCTAATGCCACAGCGCAAAATGCACTTCATAGTGCTTCGCCTGCCATACTGTTATACATAGACTTACTGTGCATTAGACTTAGGGTACTTTCACAGTTGCGTTGTGAGGATGCGGCAGGCAGTTCCGTTGCCGAAACGTTCTGCTGGATCCGGAAATCCGTCTGTAAATGGATATTATTTGTAGACGGATCCAGATGTGGATCCGTCTGACAATTGCATTAAAGTTCCGGATCTGTCTTTCCGGTGTCATCCAGAAAAACAGATCCAGTATTTATTTTGTTCACAATTTTAAAGGTCTGTGCATGCGCAGAACAGGAAACTGGATCCGGTTTTCCAGAACACTTGGTACCAGATCCAGCACTAATACATTTCAATGCTGCAGTATTTTCTCAGGCCAAATACCGTAAGAGGGACTGAACTGAAGACATCCTGATGCATACTGAACGGAATGCACTCCATTCAGAATGCATTAGGATAAAACTAAAGTGTTTTTTTCCGGTATCGAGCCCCTATTACGGAACTCAATACCGGAAAAGAATAACGCTAGTGTGAAAATACCCTTAGTCTCAAAAGGTGGTCTAATGTATTGCCACATTTAATTTGTTCACCTGCTGCAGCATTCATACTTACTCTGTTAATATATTTATATATATTTATTGTGTGTCAGGTTCAGTCTTAACAGGGGGTCTAAATATCGCCACGTTTATCTTGTTCACTTACTACATCATTCTTACTTGATCTGTTAATATATATATTATAGATGAGTGAATTTTTCAAAAACTTGATTCTTCAGAAAAATTTGCTTTGCGTATTTATTTGCGGCGAATCACGTTAAAAACTGATATTTCCTGGCTGCAGAGAGCCTTTATAGTGGTGGAGACAACTGTGCCTTGTAGTAACATGCAAGGGAGTCTGCTTTGGTAGTGAAATAATACTGTGAGTCAGTATGACATGCAGATGACAGGCGTCGCTCTTAGAATCACTGCACACTTCACTTATTAGGGCAGTCACGGGGCCAAAACTGACCAAATAACTCAAGTATGAACTCAGCCTTACAGGTCGATGTTAGTGCCAAGAAGAAGCGCGCTGCTTTTACACCGTCGCCAGTTGATTCCACATAGATGTCTACAGAACCTGTTCTACTAAACGCATATACAAGTAAAGCACGCCCGACAGAGTGGAGAGGGTGTCAGCAGTAAGTTTGTGTTATATAATAGAGAATTGTGGCACACAGCTTCTTTTGTCTGCAATTTATGACATTTATTAATGTTACATCACATGGGATTTATGATCCAGTTACATTTCAGAAGAAAAGTAGTCACATTCACTAGATTTGGCGACCGAACGTTTCGGCCTATCAAGGCCTTCCTCAGCGGTCTATAATCTTAGTGTGACTTCTCGTGTGGTGGCGCTGCACAGCACATGATTCAACCAGGACAGAGGGTGGCATTGTCATATGATGCTGTGATGTCAGATAAAGATCTTCCTCAGCCTTGGCGTGGCCACGCATGAAGAGACGTGCTGCTGAGCCACGCCCCCTGGTGACGTGACCGCATCCTTAGCAACAGGATGCAGCGCTCTGTTTCTCTCTGCAGCTGGCGTGTGCTAGGGTAGATTAATAGTGGGCTTATTGCTCAGCTGCTCTAATAGTGTGTCCTAAGGTTTCTACTAATGGAGCACCGATCTAGGTCCTCGACGCTGTATTTAAATGTCTTCCTGGCCATACACCAGTGCCAGTGATAGTTTTTGACTCACTTGCTGTGTTCCCGGATCTTGCTCCTATGCTTACTTGGGTTGCTCCTGCTTCTGACCTCGGCTTGTATTCTGACCGCTGACTGTATCTCATTTGGTACTGCATAGTCCATCTGGTTCTGATCTCGGATTGTATTCAAACCACTCTTTGTCTCTCATTTAGGACTGTGTATCCCAACTGCTTTTGAACCATTTACATACCACTCTGTATTTTGTTTGTCTATTTTGGTTCGTTAGTCATTCTCTGAACTTACATAGCATAGGGGCCGTTGACCAGTTGTGGTCTAGCTGTCTAGGGCTTGAACTGCAAGAAGGTAGGGAAAGCAGGCTGGATACTAGCCTTAGGGCTCTATGTCCATGATGTCTCTAAATACAGTCGTTACACACAGAATATATGTAAGTAGACAATTTTATTTAACATGACAGACAAAAATGAGGACTTAGGGCCGGTAACAGTCTTCCATTGGAGTCTGATGTCTGGCTTTTCTTTAATCCATCGTGTCGACACTGCAGCAGCAGAGTAAGAGACATCTGAAAAATCTAAAGAAATAACAAACGTGAGGTTTTCATGAGAGGAGAAGAGTCTTGTGTTGACAAAGGTGACTGTTAGAGGGTTCAGACTGGTGTGGGGATGGGATATAAAAATGGTTGTCCATTTCGGACAATTTCATTCTCTGAGGTAGTCTCCTAATAAAATTGCTGTTCATGTGGAGTTCTGCTGTAGGATCCTCTATCATCATGGCTGGTGGACAGTGCAAATAAATGACTGAATGTGCAGTGGCCGGGTTTGGGGTAACCCCAATGCTGCACTGAGTCCCTGTACACCATTGAGGTGTCACTGCATGTTGCAGCTGTTCTAAAAGTATTATAAGGAGTGGTTCACCCCAATGGGAAATAAGTCCAGAGAGTCAGCGGCTGCAGTAAACCAGTGTGATTCTTTACTGGAGCAAATCAAGTGTAAAACAATACAGGCAAGGCACTTATCTGGCTTTTCCAGTAATCTCCCAGGTAGAAGAAGGTTTCATGCTGAGGAAAGGCCTGAGCTAGCTATCCCTCTCTCTAAAGGCTGATACCCTAGCCATACAGCTGACTCTCTGGCCAGGGGTCTGTGGCTCAGCATCCCCAACTCAGCATCTTCTTCTGGTCCCTATCTGCAGACTGGCAGAGTATTTTCTACTAAACATTGGTCCTTATCTGCAGACAACTACAGGCTCTGACTATTTACAATTTCTAGCTGAACTCAAACCTTCTACTGGAAGGGGTTGAGTGGAGAATCACAGCCTTAACAGAAACATTGTTACAATTTCTATCATAGACTTGTACAGAATTTCAGAGCAAGTCTATGAGAATGAATAAGACTAATTTCACACTAGCGGTTGTTACATACAGCAGGCTGCTCAGGCTGGAAGCAGCCTGTCTGCTCTCTGTATTCAGCATTTTCAGAAGCTACAGCATTGCCTTGAAAAATATGAAATCATAATTTTTATGATTTCATATCTTATATGTACTGTACCTACTAACTATAATGAGGACCGGCAAAGATCCAGCCGCAACCTGGTATATATTTAAATCGGCATATCTACTGGGTTGCTGCCAGATCTCAACCAGTCCCCTTTATAGTTAGTGAGGCCAAATGGCAACGCTATAGCTTCCAGCAATGCTGGATATAGATAGAGCCGACGAGCTAATCCTTGCCAGAACAGCCTGCCGGACATGACATGCACTAGCCTAAGCATGTTTCCCAGACATAAAGCACAGAGCTCAACTAGACAGTCAGAAGATCAGGTTGTCGTTTTTTTCCATTCTAAAACTTTGAAAACTAGAATCTCAATGTCGCTCAGTATCAGCTAGCTGTGCATTAACCCTTTCCACAGTGCAATGTCACAAAAAACATATAAATTAAGTTCAACAATATGAAACAGTATAAGTGCACACAACTGCATAAATCACAGTGCATGTTAACCCTTCAAAGTGTAATAAATAGGGCATTGATGGCTTTGAATAGTAGCAATATGGGCAAATGTCCACAAACATCCATAGTCTATAGTACCCTTGCTACAGGGCAATACAACTCTATGTAGTAAACATGCATATCTATGTAACTGCTTAGGTAGAAGTAGGTGTATGTAGTGAGCATATGTGTGCATGTATGTATTCAGTATGTATGTCTGTAGGGATCTAGAGGGTTTCAGCAGTTTGCTATGGGGCCCAGTATTTTACGCCCTTGACCCTGTATGAGTGGATATAACACTTTTACCTTGATATCTTTGTCTTCTCTCCTCCGCTGCTTCCGCTGCTGTTGAGGAAAGATAAGAATTAATGGTGAAATATTTCACAGATCCAGTGATCTTGGGGTACAGATAATGCACCCGGATGTAAAACCCTGCCCCAGCAGTGCAAATTCAGTCCTTTTGGCTCCCTGTACTTACTGGGTGGACTCCTCACTTGGCGGTTCTTGCGCCACTTCATTTTGTAATTGTCTGTAATAGAAAACATAGCTCTGAGGTCAATGTATGAACTCCAATGACATCACTATATACAGTATCTAACTAAAGTGAGTACACCCCTCACATTTCTATAAATATTTTATTATATCTTTTCATGGGACAACACTGAAGATATGACACTTTGATACAGTGTAAAGTAGTCAGTGTACAGCTGACAGGCCCAATAACCATAATTAGCTGTACATATACATGCACAGGTCTTCTAAATGTGCATTAAAAACATATAAGTATCCCCCCTGTCCACATTATGAATACAGTAAACTCTCGTTTTATAACCTAAACTAATCGCTGTTCTTTCTGCCCAAGGGGCGGGGTTTCAGCTTCTCTTGCGCCCAGCCAGCATCAGCCCAACCGCCGTTGTTGAAGCGCCGCCCAGCTCATCAATATTCACTTAGCTGGGCGGCTTCTGCTGTCCCCGACCTTTCGAGATCCGGCGCATGCCCAATAGAAAGCTATGGGTGCCGGGCGCATCCGCAGAAGCTGAAAGCGAGTCCGATGCCCATAGCTTTCTATTGGGCATGCGCCGGATCTCGGAAAGGTCGGGGACTGCAGAAGCCGCCAGCGAAGTGAATATTGATGAGCTGGGCGGCGCTTCAAAAACGGCGGTTGGGCTGATGCTGGCTGGGCGCAAGAGAAGCTGAAACCGCGCCCCTTGGGCAGAGAGAAAGCGATTAGTTCAGGTTATAAAACGTGAGTTAACTGTATTCATAATGCGGACAAGGGGGGATACTTATATGTTTTTAATGCACATTAGAAGACCTGTGCATGGATATGTACAGCTAATTATGGTTATTGGGCCTGTCAGTGTCCCTTTAATGTATAAACGGCTGGCAACAAATGTGAGTACACCCCTTAGTGAACATGGCCAAATTGTGTCATGTGACTCATTAGTGTTATAAGGTCTCATGTGTCAATGGGGACCAGGTGTATTAAATTTAGAGTAATCGCTCTCACACTCTCTCATACTGGTCACTGGAGGTTAAACCTGGCACTTCATGGCAAAGAACTCACTGAGGATGTGAAAAAAAGAATTGTTGCTCTACATAAAGATGGCCTAGGCTATGAGAAGATTGCCAATACCCTGAAACTGAGCTGGAGCACGGTGGCCAAGACCATACAGCCCTTTAACAAGACAGGTTCCAATTAGAAGTAGCCTTGCAAGGTCAACCAAAGAAGTTGAGTGCACATTCTCAGCGTCATAGCCAGAGGTTGTCTTTTCAAACCAGACGTATGAGTGCTGCCAGCATTGCTACAGAGGTTAAAGGGGTGGGGTGGGTCAGCCTGTCAGTGCTCAGACCACACGCTGCACACTGCATCAAACTGGTCTGCATGGCTGTCGTCCCAGAAGGAAGCCTCTTCTAAAGATGATGCATAAGAAAGCCTGCAAACAGTTTGCTGAAGACAAGCAGACTAAGGACATGGATTACTGGCACCATGTCCTGTGGTCTGATGAGACCAAAAAAAACTTATTTGGTTCAGATGGTGTCAAGCGTGTTTGGCGGAAAGCAGGTGAGGAGTACAAAGACAAGTGCGTCTTGCATAAAATCAAGCATGGTGGTGAGGGTGTAATGGTTTGGTGCTTCATAGGTTCTGCTGGCTGTGGGGAGCTACAGTTCATTGAGAGAACCATGAATGGCAACATGTACTATGACATACTGAAGCAGAGCATGATCCCCTCCCTTTGGAAACTGAGCTGCAGGGCAGTATTCCAACATGATAACTACCCCAATCACACCTCCAAGACGACCAGTACCTTGCTAAAGAAACTGAGGGCAAAGGCGCTGGACTGGCCAAGCATGTCTACAGACCTAAACCCTACTGTAAAGCGCTAGTGAACTCCATGCCCAAGAGTGTAAAGGCAGTGTAGGAAAATAATGGTGGCCACACAAAATATTGACACTTTGGACACAATTTGGCCATTTTCACTTAAGAGTGTACTCACTTTTGTTGCCAGTGGCTTAGACATGAATGGCTATGTGTTGAGTTATTTTGAGTGTACGCCAAATTTACACTGTTATACAAGGTGTACACTGACTACTTTACCTTGTATTATAGTGTCATATCTTTAGTGTTATCCCATGAAAAGATCTAATAACATATTTACAAAAATGTGAGGGGTGTACTCACTTTTGTGAGATACTGTATATGTACACTGTCTGTATATAATCACCTCATTATAGATGAAGTCTACACTTACCTTACCCTCTCAGCAATGTTATTATCTACCTCCACTACCAGTATATAAGGGTACAGATTTTTTTTCTTTAAAAGATTTTAAAACTTTTAGCAAATGCAAATTGGGAAAAGGCTATAATTCAATTGTTAGATTCTTTAACTTTAATACAGAAAGTCCTGGGTTCAAGACTCAATCTAAAAATAGAGACTGAAAAATGTTAAATACACAGAGGTATCCCCAAGTTTACTTTCAGTACCCCCCTTCCCCCCTCCCACTAATTGTCATAGCACTTCTAGAAGTGTATGGAGTCAGCAGAGCAGGGACTCCAAAGCCCAGAAAACATTGTCTTCTATTAGTTTTACTGGGGTCCTGCATAGGGCGACATGGTTCGGGGCAGCAATGAAATAGGTGGAGGGAGGGATATTTCCTCACACATGAGGCCGGAGCGTCATTTTAGTGTCCATTTGATATTAAATATGACAAGAAAAAAAGTTTGTTTTTTAATCTGCCCACAAACCACACATAGGTCAGAATATCGGAGCCCCAGCAGCAACTTACCTGATGTTAGGCGCTAGCCCCCAGGACCCCACCTATATAACTGTGCAATACAAGTCCAATATTAAGTCTAATATCACCTATGCCCCACATACCCCCTCATGTCACCCCTGTAATGAACAATCTGCTGCATGATTGGTGCCTTCCAGTGGTGGTTATGTTTATAGCCTGTATATATGCCACCATATTGTATCCTTATATTTTTCTGGATTCATTAAATCTATGTGATCAGCCCATTATATCTATACTCACCCATTCATCCTCCTGTCGACCTCCTCCTCTTCCTCCTCCTCTTCCTCCTCCTCTACATCATTGTCCTCCCTGTTGGATAAAGAACATGTCATATATCTCTAGTTACAGTTCTTAGGACACAGTAGGTCGGGATCCTCTGGGCACCGACAGCCATGATTGTTCTTACCTGATGTTGTCCATCATCCTCCACATTCTATAATATAAGATAAAGTTCTGGTTATCATGACCGACAATAAAATATGATTTATAACATGTCTCTCCCCATACCAGATAAATATTTAGAGGAAAGGGCAGAGTCACCCCCTCATATCACCCCTGTAATGTACAATCTGCTGCATTATTGGTGCCCTCTAGTGGTTGGTATGTTTATAGCCGTTATATGTTTCACCATATGTTTCTGGATTCAATAAGTCTATATGATCAACCTCTTATATCTATACTCACCCATTCATCCTCCCGTCCAACTCCTCCTCTTCCTCCTCTCCATCATCGTCCTCCCTGTTGGACACAGAACATGTCATATATCTCTAGGTGCAGCTCTTAGGACACAGTAGGTCGGGTTCCTCACGTCACCTGCAGCCATGATTGTTCTATAACTTACCTGATGTTATCCAACTCTATGTCAATTATGTTTCTCCTCAGTCTGTAATATAAGACACAGCTCTGGTTATAATCACCAACTCTTCACTTGTCCTATTATTACACACAGACATATACGACGGGACTACTCCTAAATCAGTCAGCCCCTCATGTGTAAAAACTGGAGCCCCTCATCACCTTCACCGCACATACCCCATTATGTGACCACTGTAATGTATAATCTGCTGCATGACTGGTGCCCCCTAGTGGTATTTATGTTTATAGTGGGGTATATGTGTCGCCATGTGTTATACCTTCTATACTTACTGATCTCCACTCCCATCCATTGGTATCTCCTCCTCCTCGATGTTCTCCTCTCCACCTCTGTTGGATAAAAAACATCTTGAATAGAAATAAATACTTGTAGCAGCCGATTAATATTGTATCTACAGGTTATGTCACATCCATATAGATGAGATAATAGGCCTCATTTATAGATTTAGGTTTTTAGGGATGTTCCACATAGATTTTCCATATAGATGAGACCTTGGTGCTTTGTCTGGGGTAACGTTCAAGAAAATGAAGACAACATATTGGGGTAACATTCATTGATCTACACAATGTTATCACTACACCAGACTTATGTCACCTCTGTAATGTACAATCTGCTACATTACTGGCACCCTCCAGTGGTTGCTATGTTTATAACAAGGTATATGTGGCACCATGTTGTGTACATGCTGTATAATGTAATGAGGTCTATTATATTAGAATGTAATCTGCTGATTAGATGTGGACTGTATACTTACTCATCTCCTCTCCCATCTCTCCTCATCTCCTCTTCCCCGATGTTATCCTCCTCTTGCAATATATCATTTTCCTCCTCTGCGATGTTATCCTCCTCAACTAATAAATCCTCTTCCTCCTCAAAGACATTGTTCTCTTCCTCCATGATGTTACCCACTCTGCTGGACATAAAACATCTTGAGTAGAAATATTTCCTTTCGGCAGCACTTATATATTATATATACACGTGTATGTATGTTTTTAGGGGTTTTATACATTTTCTGCAGATTACAGATGAGGTCTCGGTGCTTTATTGGGAGAATGTGGGGTAATGTCCAGGACAATGAAGACAATATATTGGGAGTAACAGTCAATAGTCTACACATTTTTGTATATCATTACGCTATAATTTACAGTGATACATACACCAGATGTTCTCTTGCCTCCTCCTCCACTGCTGCCTCCTCCTCCTGCCTCTCCTCCTCCACCTCCATCTCCTCCTCCGCCTCTTCTATCTCCTCCTTTTTTCTCTCTCAAATCTGTTAAAGAATAATGAAGACAGTAAGATTCCAGGACATCAACTTTCTACTCTACAGATCTGTAATTCCTAGAGGATGAAGGATGGTGTTACTGTTCAGTCAGTATACTTACATCAATCCTGCCGACTACCCAATGTTGTAAGGCATAGCTGGTCGGGCAACAAAGACACTTACAGATTTATCTCTGTAATCTTATGTCGATGTCTACTTTACCTATTTAACAATTTTGATTTTAGTAATGAACAACTCAATTTATCAGAACCAAATTTAAAGTAATCACCAGGAAATTCACAGTTAAACCAGTTGTAATGCCATGTAGGGCTAGCTCAGCTGAATGTAATGATCTGTGGCTTCAGTCTGGAGATAAAATGCTTTTAATCCATATGCAAATGAACATTAAGTGCACCTAGGGTGGGTCCAAGCAACTCTAGATGACTATGAAGGAATGTAACCCCCTCAATGAAGAAGGCGAGGAAGAGGCTGGCAGAGGTAGCAGAAGAAGCAAGAGTACACAGTACACATTTTCGCATGGATTAAAAGTACTTTTGCTCCAGAAAGAAGCATGAATCAACGGATTGCTAAGGAAAGGAATAATTAAACTCAAGTGAGCTAGTACTGCAAGGCACTGTGCCTGGTGTAACAGTGAGTCTCTTGGTAACAGAATTATTCTAAAGGGAATCTGTTTTACTATTGCGGACAAGAATAGGACACCCTCTATCTTTTTTGCGGGACCACGGAACAGAACTACTGATGAGGACAGCATACCGTGGAAAAGAATGGGTCCACACCCGTTCCACAAAATTCATGCGACCCATTCATATGGTCGTGTGAATGAGCCCTTTATATAGATCATATAGAATGAGTAATGTCTGCAGTTCATATGATGTTAGAAAACTAGATGCTAACCAGGCAGAGACCTGTCTGTGGGGAGAGTGACTAAACTTGTGTGTCCACCAGTACCCAGCTCATTAGGTGATTATGCATATTCCTATATAATTGAAACACCAGGTGGTGCTATACAAATAAATGTCATAACTCATTACTGGATCCTTTTTGAGAACAGAATATAATTTGTAAACATTATATATTTAACTGGTACCCACTGCCCAAAGATGTAGTCTTAAGAATTAAAATGGTTGTCTAATTCTTTTATATTGATGGACAGTCTTCAGGATAGACCTTCAAATCTGATCAGCCGATATCCAACACCCAGCTCCCTGCTGTTTAACTGTTTGGGAATTTGGGGTTACTGCAGCATTACACCCGTTGACTTCAATGGGAAAGACTGCAATAACCAGCAACATCCAATACACAACTTAAAGAATTATGTACTTTCAGCGGAGGAGATACTCCAAATCAGCTAACTGACGGCAGTATGAGTTGTCGGACCCCTCTGAACAGATATTGATAATCTATTCTGAGAATAGGCCATCGGTATAAAAGAAACAGACATCCCCTTTAAACCTACATTATAAAATTCTGTTTTCCTGAATCCATCACTAGTCGGAGCTATCTACATACAGACTCATATAGCCTTGTTGAGTTCAAAACTATGCAAGTTGTATATATCTTAAAGGGGTTGTCCCACCAAAAAGCATAGCCACTGAGTTATTCAATAAAATGTATCTGTATGGCGCCACCTGCTATTTGTTATTTTCTTATTTCTTTGTCCTGCTCACTGAGAAGGACACACCTGCTCAGTTTCAGCCTTCAACTGCCTTCTGAGTTGTAATAGGGAGATCATGGAAACGCCCCCTGACTTGCAGCAGAAAAGACACGCCCCCTGGGCTGTCAGCTTGGTACAACTCTAGCAGAGAAATTGGAACAGTGAATGGGGAGATGTCTGGATCCATGTGAGGTGCAGGGCTGGTTATAAATTTGTTAGAAAGAGACTGTCATGTTCTATATGATGTCTGATTTTCATTTTTTACATTACTCATAGGATAACCCCTTTAATGTATTGAGGTTCCCCTAGTGGTGACTGTATATATATATATACAGTGAGCTCTCCCCTCGTAGTGGCTATATATTTATCCATATGCAGTGAGCTCCCCATAGTGGTGGCTGTATATATATATTTATGCAGTGATCTCCCCATAATAGTGGCTGTATACATCCATATGCAGTGAGCTCCCCATAGTGGTGGCTGTATATATATATTTATGCAGTGATCTCCCCATAATAGTGGCTGTATACATTCAAATACAGTGAACTACCCCTAGTAGTGGCTGTATACATCAAAATGCAGTGAGCTCCCCCTAGTGGTGGATTTATACATATAAATACAGTGAGCTCCCCCTAGTGGTGGATTTATACATATAAATACAGTGAGCTCCCCCTAGTATTGGCTGCAAGAGGACAGAATTTCATTGGCTCCCATCCTATAAATATATTTTATGACACTAAACAAAACAGAATATTTGGTGACAGAAGTTAATACTAGAAGTAATACTGCCCTTACTATAGTCCAATATTCTGGCCTCCTTATGCATGGAAGATGATAGGAAATTACTGTATTACATACAGTACACAGGTTTAGTTACTACAGACGTTTTTCGCCTTTTTGCACCTTTGGGGGAAGGGACCTATTATGGAATTTAATATGGTTTCTTATAAATTCTGTGCACACCCCCAACCCCCACCCCTTCAGACACTGAAGATCTTTACAGCATTCAAACCCCACTTACCCGACTCGCACAATTCTCCAAAAAAACCTGCAGAAGAGGAAAAGTAAAGAAGCTGCCATTACTGAAGAGGAGACATGATAGAAGAAGAAGATGGACACAACAGGAGCTGAGGACACGGTGGACTTACCTCTAACGCCAACTACAACTCTACGGAATGTGGGCACTGCAGCCTCTTATATAATGTGTGTGATGTCATAATGTTCTGTGACATCACAGGCAGCAGAAACGGCTTTTATTTAACCCCTTCATGATCAGACTCTTAGGTCCTCTGATATATTCCAGGAAGAACAATTCCATGCTCATTTTTTCAGTTTTTATGTTCTACTTATTATTTAAAAAAATATATGTATATATTTGTGTTTGTGTCGCCTTATTCTGAAATCCATAACTTTTTTAAATTATTTTACTTGGATGGAGCTGTACAAAGGCTTATTTTTTAAAATAATGTGATAATCTCTCAGTTTAAATGATTATAGAACATTTTATAGTGAAAAGGTTTTATGTATTGTCTTTTTCATTATATAATTGTCACAGGTATGCAGATAAAAGGTTGCACTTCTCAAAAAATAATTATTATGATCACTGCCTGTAGAGACACTAAAAGAAAATAATAAACTTTATTGGTAAATACTAGTTAAAAGTGGAGAAGCACCCATAACGGGCAACCTGTACTGATCGCCTCCCTAATTCACCATTGGCTAATAGAAGTCCTGGTGTCCATAATCCCTATCTGAGAATTCCTGCAAACAGGTATCAGGGTAAGACCTCCTGCACATGAGCAATACACAATACACGGGCGCCGTTCCATGGGCTTCACTTCAATGGGTCCGCAAATCCAGAGATAGGGAACGGAAGCATGGAACGGAACAGAGTGCCTCTGTGGGGTTTTGTCCCGTACTTCCGTTCTGCAAAAAGATAGAACATGTCCTATTTTTTTGCTGAACGGGCGGATCGAGGACAAGCTCCTGTGTGCTTGACAAAGAGGATCAGAGCAGGTGATCTGCTAGATACAGGAAAGGAATACGGTCAACCTAGTGGAAAATAAATGTGCCTAGTACTGGTGGCTATGGAACCAGAGTAAACACGGAGGCTTAATGAACGCGTCCTAACCCTGTTCCCCTCTCCCTAGAAAATGCAGTGTATTATACTTTGGACTTCTTAATATTTGCCTGTATCAGGAAAGGAAAAAGCTAATAAATCAGTTATTCTGATATTTAAAGGTTGCTTCATTGCAGCACAAAGGATTTAAGGAGAAAAGTGTGCAGATCTTTTGATTTGATTTTGATGTCCACTGATTTGAAAATGTTTTCTGAGATTCTTTTTACTGATGACCGGTCAGCTATTTGAGAATGTCTTCTCACAGCTTACCAAGCACAGCTCTGTACATTGCATAGCTGATGCTTTATATTGTAGCTCAGCCCCATTCACTTGAATGGGGCTGAGCTGCTCCTAGGCCACTTAAACGATAAACATGATGTCACTTGGCCTAGGAAAAGCAGAGCGAAAGTTGTGGCAATCAAAAGATCGCCACTACCTTATCGAACACCTGATTGGCGGGGGTCCTGGGCGTTGGACCCGCACCGATCAAAAACTTATGAACTATCCTAAGGACAGGTCATCAGTACAAAAATCCCGGAAAACCCAGGATGTTAGTGAGGACAGGGCTGTGACAGTAGCAGTATCAGGATGTGGGGAGGAAATGGAGACCAGGGTGACTTCTCAACAACACAAAGTTTGTCAGGGTAGGAAAGTGCTGATCTCATGATGGTAGTGGCCTGTCCACTTATGTGACAATGTTAGTGAGGATAAGGCTACATAAGAAAGGGTCAGTGCCATGATTGGAATAGGGCAATGGAGAAAAATGTCATTTCACAGCAGTACAAAGTATTTCAGGAGGGAAGTGTGTGACAGGTCTGTCAGCCTCTTTTGGTTTCACTTTGTCTATGTGTTGCTGGTATGTCCACACCTCCTGTTCAGGTGTGGATCATGTGACCTTTACCCATCCCTATTTAGTCTGACTTTACCCATGACTCTTTGCTCTGGATAGCTTTATTTGGTTTTGGAAGAGCTGGAGTGTGGTTCATGTTGAAGTCCTGTTCATCCTCAAAAGTTAAGTGTTCCGCTTGTTGTGTTTTGTATCCCCCCCCCACCCCGTCCGGTTGTTTAGTAGGCCTCAGCGAGACGCTGGTTCCTTCACCAGGGAAGGAACGGGTTGTCTCTGCCCTGTCATTACCTTTTGGGTATCCGAGGGTCACCAGGGTTTTCTAGGTTCCTGTGTATGGGCATCTCTACCATCGAGAGGTGACCATACGGATAAGAGTTGTGGCCAGGAACAGGGTTTTATAGGTGGTGACCCTTTTCCTTTCCTAGCGGTGAGGCCTAGTGTATTTACCCTTCCTTCTTGTTGTCTTTTGGTGTTCTTCCCTATTACATCTGTGACAGTGTGAAAATGGTCACAAATGTTTTGTAGTGGCATGAAATGAGCCCTAGCAGCACAGAGCATGTCAGGAGGGCAAGTGGTGAATTTGGAATTTGTAGGAGGTATTGACTGAGAGTTACATAGAGGAAGTTGCAGGGTCCCTAAGAAGCACAGGGTATTTCAGGAATATTGAGTCGGTCAGATGCGATGACCTGTCCTCTCATTATCCTGTTATTAACCGACATCCGACCGCCTAACACAGGGATGTGTCCTGCGGGTGGTCGGGTTGTTCCTCGACGCATCTCGAGACGCGAGATGACGTGCAAAGCCGTGCGCATGTGCGGGCCGGGAAAAGTCGCAGGAGAAGTTCGTCACTAGCCTGCCAGCCAATGATCTTAAAAAATCGAATCACAGGCCATTTAACACATTATATTTATAAATATAATTTGTTAAATGGCTTCTGTGCTCTCTGCTGGTTACTTTTCGTCGGTTGGTCCCAGCAGAGAGCACAGATCACCGTGAGTACACATTTAGCCCCAGATCACCCTCCATCACCCCAATGAACCCCTTGATCACCATTGTCAATCACTAGTGAAAGGGAAAAAAGTGATCAGTGTAAACTGCTTTTTTTAGTTTTTTTTCACCAGTATTGTCTGTTAGGTTTTAGGTTAGTTTAGGCCCCTTTGGTAGGTAGTTAGCTTCAGTTAGTGCCCAGCCCACCGCACCGCAGTCACTGATTCGCTGATTAGCGTATCGCTAATCAGCATTGGTACTTTTATAGTATCTGTAAGTGATCAGAACTGATCACAGACAGATCTATAATAGAAATAGTGTCACCTTAGCTCGCCCTCCACCCAAAACGCAGTGTTTGCCCGATCAGGCCTGATCGGTCGCCCACACGTGCGTTCACCCACGCCCGCCCCGCCGCAGTGACAAAATATATATATTATTTTTATCACTGCACAATCACTACACAAGCGCTGCGGCGATAAAAAAAAAATCAGTTTTGATATTTTTTATCAATCGCAGCGGCTTCCTGTACTTCGCTAGCCTCCCATTTGTAAGACAGGAGTGCTTTTTTTTTTGGGTAGTCTCAGGGAATACCCCCTAAATTTAGTTGACCAAATGGAAAGCAAGGGGTATTCTTCTGAAGAGGTCTACAGGCTTCTGACCCAGTCGGATGAGGAATGGGAACCCTCATCTGACGAATCCAGCGGGTCAGAATACGAACCTGTAGAATGCAGTGGCAGTCTGACCCAAAGTTCGGACGATGAGGTTGAGGTCCCTGATACCACCAGGCGTACCCGGCCCCGTGTTGCTAGACCACAGGTTGCGCAGGATCCGCTTCAAGGGCAGCAGAGTGGGGCTGGCGCTATCGGATTACGTGGTGAGGCATACACCAGCAGCACAGCCCATCCTGGACCTAGTACCATCACTGCCATAGAACATGGTGAAGTGGCGAGCACCAGAAGGGCAGTTGAAGCTGGTATGGTGGCATGTGCAGTAGATCCCCCATCTCAGCCACTACACAGACAGGCCCGTAGAGCCCCTAGAGTCCCTGAGGTGCTGGGAAACCCTGATTGGCAGCCCCCATCTTCATCTGCATCAGTAGTTCCCCCTTTCACCGCCCAGTCTGGCATTCGGGTTGAGACAGCTCAGATCGGATCGGCACTGGGGTTATTTGAGCTGTTCTTTACTGCGGAGCTCTTTGACTTAGTCGTGGCAGAAACAAACCGGCATGCCACCAAATTTATAGCCGCCAACCCTGGAAGCTTTTATGCCCAGTCTTTCCGGTGGAAACCCGTCCAAGTTTCTGAATTTAAAACTTTTCTGGGCCTTCTCCTCAACATGGGCCTGACAAAAAAGCATGAATTGCGGTCATTTTGGTCCACGTTCCCAAATCATCACATGCAGATGTTCTCTGCTGCCATGTCCAGGACACGATTTGAGACCATCCTGCGTTTCCTGCACTTTAGTGACAACAGCACTTCTCGTCCCAGAGGCACCCAGCTTTTGATCGGCGCCACAAAATTCGGCCCCTCATAGACCACTTTAACACCAAATTTGCAGATTTGTATACCCCTGAGCAAAACATCTGCATAGACGAGTCCCTGATACATTTTACCGGGCGCCTTGGCTTCAAACAATACATCCCAAGCAAGCGTGCCCGGTATGGGGTCAAATTGTATAAGCTCTGTGAAAGGGCCACAGGCTATACGCACAAATTTTGTGTTATGAGGGTAAAGATCAGACCCTGGAGCTGGTCGGTTGCCCTGACTACCTGGGGAGCAGTGGGAAGACTGGGACTTGGTGTCACCCTTATTTGGCAAGGGGTACCATCTTTATGTGGACAATTTCTACACAAGTGTGCCCCTCTTCAGGCATTTGTTTCTAGAACAGATTGGCTGCTGTGGCACCGCGCAACCTAGTCACTGAGGCTTTTCCCCAACAGCTCGTTACCATCCGTCTTGCAAGGGGGGAGAGGGCTGCCTTGTGTAACGAAGAACTGCTCAAGCGTGACGTTTACATGCTCTCCTCCATTCACGCAGACACGACAATCCAAATTGAATGAGCAACTGGAGTCATTGAAAAGCCCCTCTGTGTCCACAACTATAATTTGCTCATGGGAGGGGTGGACTTCAATGACCAGATGTTGGCTCCTTATTTACTCTCCCGCAGGACCAGACGCTGTTATAAGAAGGTGTCTGTATAACTATTTCAATTGGCTATGTATAATAGTTTTGTTCTCTACATTAAGGCTGGGAGAACACGATCCTTCCTAAAATTTCAGGAAGAGATCATCGAGAACCTCCTGTATCCAGGAGGTTCCGTGGCCCCAACCACCAGTGTAGTGAGCCGTCTACACGAGCGACATTTCCCCAATGTCGTTGCTGGTACCTGAAACCAAGCGCCACCCCAAAAAAGATGTCTGTAGCAGGAGTGGAATAAGGTGTGATGCCCGCTATTTCTGTCCTGACTGCCCTGACCACCCTGCCCTATACTTAGGGGAGTGTTTCCGGAAGTACCACACACAGGTACACTTAGTATAGGGATTGCGTGACACAGGACAGGCACACAGGGGTCTTAGGGCCCTTTCACACAGAGCTGCTGCAAACCTCTCCTTTCACCTGGGACAAAGTGCATAATGTACTTTGCCATATCTCTGGGCGATTTGCGCTTTGCACATTGTTCCATGGGGAAGGAGAGGTATATCCTATAAAGGTAAAAATAAAAATCACAGGTAAGCAAAAAAGTTAATGTTCTGTTTCAAAAGTTCAATAAAGTTTATAAAAGTTAATGTTCTGTTCAAATGTTATATAAAGTTTAAATTCCGGCAATAATTTATTCATCCACATCGATTGATGTGAATGTAGAAATCGGGTTTGCCAGGGCATTCGGGCTGAGTGGGTTTGGATATTGGGCGGAGCTCCTATGTCCTGGCAGACGCCTTTCCCCTCCTCTTTTTTTTTTTGCACATTTTTGGGCAGAAATTTTTTCATCCACATTGATCGATGCGAATGAAGAAATCTGTGCCGTTCATCTTTTCTTTCAGCAGAGGCTGAACGAAAAAAAAATCTCATTACCCATATGCTCAATATAAGGAGAATAGCAGAAACTCCTAATGCTGGCCATACATGTAATGATTGTGGAGAACCTCAAATGCCAGGGCAGTACAAACACCCCACAAATGACCCCATTTTGGAAAGAAGACACCCCAAGGTATTCGCTGAGGGGCATATTGAGTCCATGAAAGATTGAACTTTTTGTCCCAAGTTAGCGGAAAGGGAGACTTTGTGAAAAAAACAAAAAAACTAAAATTTCCGCTAACTTGTGCCAAAAAAAAAAAATATTCTATGAACTCGTCATGCCCCTCACGGAATACCTTGGGGTGTCTTCTTTCCAAAATGGGGTCACATGTGGGGTATTTATACTGCCCTGCCATTTTAGGGGGCCTAAAGCAAGAGAAGAAGTCTGGAATCCAAATGTCTAAAAATGCCCTCCTAAAAGGTACTCATTGGAATTTGGGCCCCTTTGCACACCTAGGCTGCAAAAAAGTGTCACACATGTGGTATCACCGTACTCAGGAGAAGTAGGGCAATGTGTTTTGGGGTGTCTTTTTACATATACCCATACTGGGTGAGAGAAATATCTCTGTAAAATGACAACTTTGTATATAAAAATGGGAAAAGTTGTCATTAACAGAGATATTTATCTCACCCAGCATGGGTATATGTAAAAATACACGACAAAACACACTACCCTACTTTTTCTGAGTACGGCGATACCACATGTGTGACACTTTTTTGCAGCCTAGGTGTGCAAAGGGGCCCAAATTCCAATGAGTACCTTTACAATTTCACAGGGCTTTTTTACGCTTTTGGATTCTAAAAATGGGCGTAGGGACCACCATAGCAGCCATAGCAATGGCTATGGGGCCCTACGTCACTGGGGGACCGGCCCGCCGGCTGAGGATTATATATATTTTTTAATTCATGTGGCGTAGCTACAGGGGTCGCATGCCCCTCTAGGACAGACAGAGAAAGCACTATCTGCAGGGCCTGCAGGCTGTGGGCGGTGCGATAGGGCGCGGCCGGAGGCAGACAGGCATACCTGCAATGAGGAGATGGAGTGGTCCCGCTCCCAGTCTGGGCGGCAGTCAAACTGGCCGAAAGTTGAGGATGTGGAAAGCTGCGTGCTGCTGGGCCTGGCAGCGCTGCTGGAGTGTGGGCGTGCAGACGTTCAAGTGGCTGTGAGGTGAGGGCTGGCTGACTCTGGGACTAGTAAAACTTACTCTGGAGTCCCGGACCATTATATCTGGGGAGGAGGGGGGAGCAGCACCCTGGAGGTCTGGACCAGTACATTTAAGGAGAAGGGGGGAGCAGGACCCTGGAGGTCTGGACCAGTACATTTAAGGAGAAGGGGAGAGCAGGACTCTGGAGGTCTGGTCTTGACTATTATATAGGGGGGAACAGGACACTGGAGGTCTGGACCATTATATTTGGGGAGGAGGGGGAGCAGGACCCTGGAGGTCTGGACCATTATATTTAAGGAAAAGGGGGGATCAGGACCCTGGAGGTCTAGACCATTATATTTAAGAAGGGGGGAGGAGGACCCTGGAGGTCTGGACCATTATATTTAAGGAGAAGGGGGGAACAGGACACTGGAGGTCTGGACCATTCTATTTAGGGGGAGCAGGACCGTGGAGGTCTGGACCATTATATTTGGCGAGGAGGGGGAAGCAGGACCCTGAAAGTCTGGACCATTATATAGGGAGGAAGGGGGAGCAGGACCCTGGAGGTCTGGGCCAATTATATATTGGGAGTAGGGGGAAGCAGGATCCTGGAGGTCTGGACCATTATATTTAAGGAGAAGGGGGGATCAGGACCCTGGAGGTCTGGACCATTATATTTAAGAAGGGGGGAGCAGGACCCTGGAGGTCTGGACCATTATATTTAAGGAGAAGGGGGGAGCAGGATCCTGGAGGTCTGGACCATTATATAGGGGGGGACAGGACACTGGAGGTCTGGACCATTCTATTTAGGGGGAGCAGGACCCTGGAGGTCTGGACTATTATATCGGGAGGAGCAGGACCTTGGAGGTCTGGACCATTATTTATTGGGAGGAGGGGGAAGCAGGATCCTGGAGATCTGGACCATTATATATGGGGAATAGGGGGAAGCAGGATCCTGGAGGTCTGGAACATTATATATGGGGAGTAGGGGGAATCATGAACCTGGCGGTCTGGACCATTATATAGGCAGGAGGGGGGAGCAGGACACTTGATCTCTGGACCATTATATCTGGGGACTGGCGGTGGGAGATTTAGGGTGGGGGTGGGAGGTCTAGGAGAGGTGTGGGGATGTTGGGGTGGGAGGTCCTGGAAGGGTGTTTGGGTGGGAGCTCTGGAAGGTGTGGGGGTCTGAGAGGTATGTGGGGGTGGGAGATCCGGGAAGGGGGGCCCATAAAAAAATGTTGCTATGGGGCCCAGTCATTACTAGCTACGCCCCTGATTCCAAACTACTTCTCACACTTAAAAAAAAAAACATTTTCCGCTAACTTGTGACAAAAAATAAAAACTTCCATGAACTCACTATGCCCATCAGCGAATACCTTAGGGTGTCTACTTTCCGAAATGGGGTCATTTGTGGGGTGGTTCTACTGTCTGGGCATTGTAGAACCTTAGAAAACATGACAGGTGCTCAGAAAGTCAAAGTGCGTAAATTGATTTTTTCGCAGCATAGTTTGTACATAGTTTGTAAACGCTATAACTTTTACCCAAACCAATAAATATACACTTATTATTTTTTTTTATTTTTTTTATTTTTAAATTATTTATATTTTCTTTGTAATTTCCAAAAGGGAACAGGGGGTAACAGGATACCAAGGTTTTGGCACGCAGGCCAAGCTGAAATATTTATAAGTACATTGTAAGTGAGAATCCTAATTGGAGGGTTTCTTCTCCTTTTTTTTCCCCACTTCTGTATGTTCAATTAAGAGTCATCTGGTTCAGTGCAGTGTTTGTTATTTATGTATCGATGATTCTCTGTACTATATATATAACATGTAAGAAATTGTTTAGAGTGCGGTGGGGTGGAGGTGGGGGGCTGGAGGGTGTGGGGGGGAGGATGCCTAGGCGATATGTAAGAGGCGCATGGGATTTTATTGTCCTGTGCACCATGGGGAAGGGGGGGGGGGGTTTGTTTTACTGCTGCGGGATCCGACCTAGAATTTGGGAGGGGGGCGGGATGACCTGGCCACTCGTTGCAATTCTGTAAATGTCATGTATACTAACATGGAATGTCCGCGGATTGGCGGACAAACTTAAACGGAGGGTGGTATATGATATAATCTCCAGACATTTACCTGCCATTGTGGGGCTGATTGAGACACATTTTACTGCTGAAAAATTGAAATATATGCGAAAATCTTGGACGCAGTACGAATACCACTCCCGTTACTCGGCCTATTCACGAGGTGTTAGTGTTTACATACATAGGAATGTGGATTATGAGCCATATGATCAATGGATTGATAAAGAGGGAAGATTTGTATTCCTATATGGCCGGTGGAAGGGACTGATATGCGTACTTGCGTTTGTATATATTCCTCCCCCTTTCTCCTCGGAAGTACTTAGGAAACTTGCAGAGTATTTATGTAAGTGGGATCTGTGTCCTATATTAGTGTCGGGAGACTTTAATTCTATTATGGATAATAAGGACAGGGTATCCGAGTATAGCGGAAGGGGGAGTATTAATGATTAACCTACGATCCTTAGCGGGATCTGCCAGGAGATGGGTCTTAGAGATGTGTGGCAGTTCTTCTACGGGAAAAAAACGGCCTTCTCCTGTTTTAGTAGATCTTGCAGGGCCATGTCTAGGATAGATCTATTTCTCGCAAGTGCAGAATTTTTGGAACTGATTCAAAAAATGAAGTACGAACCACATGGTATATCCGATCATACTCCAATGTTAATTTCGAGGGCTGACTTTCTACCCCCCGTGGGGAAACAATCCTTTAGGCTAAACCCACATTAGATACAGGTCGGTGACCAAGAAAAAATTGGGAAAGACATTTCATAATTCTGGGCACTAAATTATGGATCCACACACATACATTATGTGTGGGATTCCTTGAAGGCCATGATAAGAGGGGCATATAGTATGAGGATTATGCGGAAAAGGGCGGACTATGCTAACACTGAAAAGGAATTGGTCGAGAGGGTCGGGGCGCTTGAGGCGGCCTTGGCCAAACAAAATGAGAATGGCACTCGATCATTACTAATGGAGGCAAAGAGGGAATACCAGACCTTTCTTTATGAAAAGGCGCAACATAGACGCTTCTTTGCTGGACAGCAAGATTTCTTTGAGAAAGGCAAGGCAGGTAGAATGCTGGCATCGGTGATTGCTAGTCAAAAGGCCCAAATCCCAATATAATGGATTTATATGGGTTGTAATTGAAACATGATATTTTTTAAGGTTTCCTGCACATCTTTGGGTGATGTTGTGCCTGACTGGGCTGGTATAACCATCATTGATGGTACCCAGCTGGATTTGGACACACCTATCACCCCTTAGTATGAATTATTAGTTTTATGCATATTTATCATTATGGATTTTTGGAGTTTTTACTCAGATAATATTTATGTACAGGACAGGTCACTGTAGGGTGTAATATAGTCTGTATTAGAAGATGTTGTTGACTAGTATGGTCTTCTTATACGAGTATATACGGTGTTTTTTTCATAATTATGGTCTTGGGACAATTGATTGTGAATATGTCTGGGGCTGCTGGGGTGTGACGATGGGCCTGACTGCACTGGACCCACTATGTTTAGGTGGGCCCAGTTGCACTCGGGTCCATCGATCATCCCCTGCAGTGCTTCACATTAATTATGAATTTCCTCTTTCTGAATGGTTGTGGGATCTTTTTATGTAATGTGATAAATTGAATGGGTCACTGTAATCTGCTCTGAAAATATTTATGTGGGAGTATAACTCCATATGGTCTATGCAGATTTCTTTTTGAATGGGCTGGATAGGATGGGATTTCTATTGAATAGGGTCTACACTTTTATAAGAATGATTTGTTGCATGGGTCACTTACATTTGTTTTTGATAACATTGGTATGAGAATAATATCACCTCCGTTTTTGGAAAAATATTGTTCTCCTTTATACATATACATAATTGATATACACATATCATGTTTCAGAGGAAATATATATTATATATTACATCACATAATCATGCACATAATGTTTGTTGATGATAAATTGTTGTAATTTTGTATGGAATCATGGTGTCACGGATATGTAAATTTATTGTTAAAAACTATGGTATCCAATTTATATAAAATCATGTTATTTCCTATGTATAAATTCATCATGTTAAATTCTTGCAAACCTGTTAAAAAATCATGGATTTCAATTTATATAAAATCATGCTACCCCTTATGTATAAATTTATTATGTGAAATTCCTGTAAATTCGGATGAAATCATGAAATTGTGGAATCATAGTTTTACTATCTAAATCTCGCATAGAATCATGATAATACCGATGTATTGTTAGGACTTTTTTGTATAATCATGTGATTGTGGATATGTATACCCATAATTTAAACACACAGTGCGTATTTTTAGTTTACTTCTTGCTGATCTCTCCTTTTCTCTCTTTCCCTTCATTTCTCCCCCATTTTTGTTCTTTTCTATTATCCTTATCATGAGCTATGTGTACTCAGCAGTCCTGTGGCATTTCCAGACCTTATATACCCCATGTAAATTCCAATAAGGGTTAAAATCATTCACCATATATTTGGATGGGCTCGGACATTTTCGGAGCCACTCGGCAGGTTTGCCGGATAAGTTGATACAGCGCTTAGCCAGGATGCGCTGTGCGCAGTTTCCTTGGGAGGCGGGCTGGAACGCACGTTTGCGTTCCACCCCTCCTCCTGATGAATGCGGCGTCTCCATGATGTCCTCGGCGTGCATCATCGGGCACAAGAGCTCGATTAATAGGTATCAGCTGAATTATATTAACTATATGTGTAGCTACATGAGGGGTATAAAGGGGGAGCCATGGCCACATTCACATTAACCTCCTGACGAAGCGGAGGCGAAACGCGCGTCGGGGTTCCTGTCTGCCTTGTGTCTGGTGTCTCAGCCCTTCATCATGTCTGTGGGTATGTTCACGTTCCCAGTGGATACTTTTGTGTAGGAGTTTGTTATTTTGCAGCCTGTTATTTATGATTTGTTGTATATGGGCCATCTCATCTGGATTTATTTAGTGGATGTTATGTGATTATGTGCTCTATAGTATTACTATTTTGGGCTGTATTCTTACACTTTAACCCTCCACTGGGCTGTGCAGTGAGTTGAACATCACAGTCACTTGTAGCGGATATTTATTTGATACTTTCTACTTGTGAATCACCTCACTGCATATTGCACAGACATGTATTCCATCTGTTTGGCGGGTTTTTGAGGCACCGACGGGGGGGACTACTGCATTCAGGTTGTTTTGCTGATTATTCTCCATAGTAATCCTGTGTAATATGTTTTATGAATTTTTTGATCAAATTGATGATCTAATAAAGTATTTATATTTCTATTGGGCATTCCATGGTTGTTTTTCTAGCAACAGTTTTAGGTTTACACTACGTGCAGAATTATTAGGCAAATGAGTATTTTGACCACATCATCCTCTTTATGCATGTTGTCTTACTCCAAGCTGTATAGGCTTGAAAGCCTACTACCAATTAAGCATATTAGGTGATGTGCATCTCTGTAATGAGAAGGGGTGTGGTCTAATGACATCAACACCCTATATCAGGTGTGCATAATTATTAGGCAACTTCCTTTCCTTTGGCAAAATGGGTCAAAAGAAGGACTTGACAGGCTCAGAAAAGTCAAAAATAGTGAGATATCTTGCAGAGGGATGCAGCACTCTTAAAATTGCAAAGCTTCTGAAGCGTCATCATCGAACAATCAAGCGTTTCATTCAAAATAGTCAACAGGGTCGCAAGAAGCGTGTGGAAAAACCAAGGCGCAAAATAACTGCCCATGAACTGAGAAAAGTCAAGCGTGCAGCTGCCAAGATGCCACTTGCCACCAGTTTGGCCATATTTCAGAGCTGCAACATCACTGGAGTGCCCAAAAGCACAAGGTGTGCAATACTCAGAGACATGGCCAAGGTAAGAAAGGCTGAAAGGCGACCACCACTGAGCAAGACACACAAGCTGAAACGTCAAGACTGGGCCAAGAAATATCTCAAGACTGATTTTTCTAAGGTTTTATGGACTGATGAAATGAGAGTGAGTCTTGATGGGCCAGATGGCTGGATTGGTAAAGGGCAGAGAGCTCCAGTCCGACTCAGACGCCAGCAAGGTGGAGGTGGAGTACTGGTTTGGGCTGGTATCATCAAAGATGAGCTTGTGGGGCCTTTTTGGGTTGAGGATGGAGTCAAGCTCAACTCCCAGTCCTACTGCCAGTTTCTGGAAGACACCTTCTTCAAGCAGTGGTACAGGAAGAACTCTGCAAGGTAAGAAAAACATGATTTTCATGCAGGACAATGCTCCATCACACGCGTCCAAGTACTCCACAACGTGGCTGGCAAGAAAGGGTATAAAAGAAGAAAATCTAATGACATGGCCTCCTTGTTCACCTGATCTGAACCCCATTGAGAACCTGTGGTCCATCATCAAATGTGAGATTTACAAGGAGGGAAAACAGTACACCTCTCTGAACAGTGTCTGGGAGGCTGTGGTTGCTGCTGCACGCAATGTTGATGGTGAACAGATCAAAACACTGACAGAATTCATGGATGGCAGGCTTTTGAGTGTCCTTGCAAAGAAAGGTGGCTATATTGGTCACTGATTTGTTTTTGTTTTGTTTTTGAATGTCAGAAATGTATATTTGTGAATGTTGAGATGTTATATTGGTTTCACTGGTAAAAAGAAATAATTGAAATGGGTATATATTTGTTTTTTGTTAAGTTGCCTAATAATTATGTACAGTAATAGTCACCTGCACACACAGATATCCCCCTAAAATAGCTAAAACTAAAAACAAACTAAAAACTACTTCCAAAAATATTCAGCTTTGATATTAATGAGTTTTTTGGGTTCATTGAGAACATGGTTGTTGTTCAATAATAAAAGTAATCCTCAAAAATACAACTTGCCTAATAATTCTGCACTCCCTGTATATGATTGGTTCTCTGTTTGCCCTTACTTACGGTATTATAGGGAGGCCTCTTTTTTTCTTTTTTTATAAGGTATGGCACTCCCTTGCCTTTCCGGGCAAGATAGTGCCAAACTAAATTTGCCACTTTCCCTTGAAGAGGTGGGAAAGCTGTTGACAGTATAAAGGGCAATACGGCTCCGGGCAGGGATGGTATGCCTTTTGAATTTTACAGAGCATATCGCAAAACCGTACTGCCTCTTCTTCTGCAAATGTTTAATGAATCTTGGAGGAGTGGTTCACTCCCCCCTCCTTGAGGGAAGCCTCCATTTCCTTAATTCTGAAGAAAGATAAAGATAAGACAGCGGTGGGGGCGTATCGCCCTATTTCGCTACTCAATACCGTTTACAAGATACTAGCGAAAGAGCTTGCAAACAGGGGGGTTGTTCACCGTCTGATCCATTCGGATCAGACGGGTTTCATCCCAAAACGAGATATACAATCTAATATTCGCAGGGCCTTTCTTAACGTATATGTTGGGGAGGGGGAGGATCGCTCTATCCTGTATTTGGACGCCGAGAAGGCCTTTGACAGGGTGGAGTGGCCCTTCCTGTGGGCGACTTTGGATAAAATGAATTTGGGCAAACGTTTCATTAAATGGATATAGTTACTTTATTCGGATTCTAGGGCCAGGGTTAAGATAAATGGGATCGACTCGGAACAGCTTCCCCTACAGCGAGGTACACGGCAGGGTTGTCCCCTTTAACCTCTGATATTTGCCCTAGCTCTGGAACCTCTCGCTTGTAAAATCTGGCAGTCTAATCAGATCGTAGGATTTGGAGGGAGAGGAGAGGAAGATAAGATTAGTCTATACGCGGACGACATTCTTGTATTCCTGAGGCAGGGATGGAAAGCCGTTATACCTGTTATTAATTTCTTGAAAGAATATGGGGCGATATCGGGGTATAAAGTAAACTGGGATAAATCTGAACTTCTCCCTCTGTCCCGAGTACCCCCTGACAGGCCCTTAGGTATTAAGTTACTTGGACTAACTGATTCCATCCGATATCTGGGTATTAGCATAAGTGCGGGCCTGTCTCGATATAATTCCTCAAATATAACTCCTATGGTTAATAAGATCAGGGAGAAGATCCGGTCCTGGCAGAAGCTGCCCCTGTCACAGAAGGAAAGGATTGCACTGATTAAGATGGTGGTCCTCCCTATTGCATTATACCCTCTGACAGCATGCCGGATACGGATTGATGATTCCACTTTTGGGTTAGTGGACAAATTGATGAACGACTTAATCTGGGGGAGGGGAAGGGTTAGGATTAAGCAAAAATATCTCTGTATATCGGAGAGAAGGGGTGGCCTTTCCCTTCCATTCCTCCAGGGATACTATATTGCAGCACAGATAAAGTGGTGTTTGGGAGGGGGGAGGGCAGATAGTCAGGCCGCTTTGTTGTTGGGTATCCTCTCAAGTGATTTCCAGGGGCCATATGGGGATATTTTTTCTGTCTTGGAGACTGGTCATTTGGACATGAGGAAAAAACTATGTTTGATTAGCAATACACTAAATAAGGTTTGGAATAAGATAAAAAAAATTACTGGGTGAGACATTCCCTACTCATTTTACCCCACTTTGGCACAATTATAATTTAAAAGAATTTAAGTCAATTGTAGATTATAAATACTGGAATTCACGCGGAATTAACCGCTTAACTCATATAATATCACATGGTAATATTATTCCCTTAGATGAATTAATAAAAGGTACACCGTCCTTCATAGATAGATATAGGTATGCACAAATTAGGCACGCATATATGAGCACTCAGAAGTTTATTGGCCATTAGGGCAAGCCCCTTTTTGGATTATTGTTTCAGATTTAAGGATATTCAACTTACACTCTCTCAAATATATCATAAACTCCGGGACTGTTTGGGGGAAATAACTATATTTAAAAGTGAGGGAGACTGGGAAGTTCAAGATTGTTCACCGCCTATACTACTCCCCTGCCTTCCTCGCCAAGATATATAAGGAAAGGAAGGACTTGTGTTGGAAATGTTCATCAGAAAATGCGGAGTTAGATCATCTACTATGGAATTGTCCAGAGGTGCGTGGGTTTTGGACTAGTATTTATGAGGAATTATATAAAAGATATAAGATCAAATTGAGCTGACCCCCTACAAATTAAGAGTCAGCATGGAAGGTTTTATGGTCGCAAAGGCCTTGATAATTAAATATTGGGGTACAAAGAATAGCCCTAGTTTTTATGAATGGAGGGCTCGGCTAGACACTATTGAGGCCCATAGAAGAGTGGCAAGGAAATTGGAGTGATGGCTCCCCGAGGGGGCAGGCTCCCTTACTCGCTTCAGGCTCCCAAGATCCCTTATACTGGGAATTTTTGGAAACAGAAATCAAGGTAGATATTAAAATGCGGACGGATCCCGCAGCAGGGCAACAAAAGGGATGGGGTGGGTTAAAAGGAACAAGTGTTTAACTTGTATAAAGTATATTTGTAAATTTTAACTGGTTGATATGAGAACTTGTATATTTGCTCCAGAAAATAATAAAGTATTTATTAAAAAATAAAAAATAAAAATATAAGTACATTGTAAGTATACAGCAGATACAGAATTGGTACGAGGTTTACAACTTAGCAAATGAGTCAATACTTGACAGGCATGAGAGAGACATACCAACATAAAAGTGAAAGATGGGCTAAACATCTAGAGGTAGCGAAATTTGGACATTCCATGGAAGCTGAGATAGCTTTATGACTAAAATGTGAATTAGTTTATGATGTTTTTCCAGATATCAGCAGGAGGTGACTCATGTAAGGTAATCCCTAACCCGTCCTCTAACTGTAGATAGGGGAAGGATAGGTGCTATATGACGATGTTAGAAAGAGTCATCGTATCTTTGGGAGCTCTGTATTTTGACCAGAGTAACCCGTTTTTGAGGAAAGCCACGTGTTTGCGTGTTTCCCAAGAGACCAGCTCCTCAAACCTATGAAGCTGGTCCATTTTCTGAATCCATTGTTCCAAAGTTGGAACCAGGGACTGCAGCCAAAATTTAGGAAGTAGAAGACGGGCAGCTGTCAGCATTTGAGTAAAAACATAGGGCAGCTTTGTGTGAACCTTTTCTTGGGGGAGGGATAGAAGGGCAAGCTGCGGAAAAGGTTGTATAGAGGTGCAGCAAATCTTGTTTGCAATAGAGAAGATCTCATTCCACCATTTATAAATGGGAGGGCATGTCCACCAGATGTGAAAGAAAGTCCCTTTCTCCCTGAGGCACTTCCAGCAAATGTCCGAAGCAGACTCAGAGTATATTGATGTCTTATCTGGTGTGTTATACCATCTAGTGAGAATCTTATAGCAATTTCCATGAATTCGGACACAGCGGGAGGTGCTATGGGGGGATTCAAGGAGCCTGGGGAGGGAGTCGAACAGGACAGTAATGTTCAGATCCAATTCCCATTGTTCCACAAAGGACGGTTTGGCTAGCATTGGCGGGAGTCGCACTTTGCTATATATCTGCGATATGAGTTTCTTGGGGGCAGTGTGGTGGGAGATTAATGATTCGAGCCAGACCAGAGGAGGTATTAAATCGCACAACTTAACATGTTGTTTTAGGTAAGCTCTGAAGTATGAGATAGAAAAAAGGTTGCACGGGTGAGGGTTAAGTAAGGCATTAGTGGCTTCTAGTTCCATCCAGTCCCCAGTGGGGAGTGCCAGTGAGATTATAGAGATTGGGGAGGACTTTAGCCCTTGGGAAGTCGAGGCTCTTAGGGAAGGAGGGGCCATGTCTAGCACGTCTTTTACTGTTAGGATTGGAGAAGGGAATGGTATGGAGCAATGTGAGGAGGAGAGCCACTTCCAAGCCTCGGCTTTAACAATTGGGTAGTGGGATAGTGGGCCAGGGAGAACCGACTGATGCCCTAGGAGGAGTGCTCTGGCTGGTCTGTTCAATATATCTATTTCGATTTCCACTACTGAAGATGGCGGGGAGGGGCATAGCCATGCAACTGCTCGAGAGAGAAGAATGGCCATGCCATCTAGTTCGGGGTTTGGAAGACCTATTCCCCCTGCTTGTCTAGGCTTAGTGAGGAGAGTGAATGAAAGTCTCGCTTTCCTCCCACTCCAAATGAAGGATCTAAACTTTTTTATAATTGAGTTGTAATAATGTTTAGGGACGGGGAAAGAGAGAACTTGTTGCAAGTAGGTGAGACGGGGGAGTATTAGGGAAGAAAGGAGGTTTTTGCGGCCAAACCTAGACAGTGTTGGGATGGACTGGGCAAGATTATCAATGTCGTCAAAAATTGAGCTTCTTAAGGGGATGTAGTTGAGGGAGAAAAGGTCGGAGATTTTGGGGCTAATTTTGACTCCTAAGTACGTGATGGTAGGGGAGGACCAATTGAAGGCGGAGTCTACCATTAAATGGCGTTTAGATGAGTGGGGGATGCCCAAGCAAAAAACTAGGGATTTATTGGCGTTGATTTTGAAGTCTGAGACTGTGTTGTAAGCCATAAGGTGAATCTGGATGCGTGGCAGAGAAACTTTCGGGTTAACCGTCATCATAAGGACATCATCAGCAAATGCTGCAATTTTTTGTTCCCTGCCTCCCAAATAGACCTTCAATCTCCCGGTCCAATCTTATGATAGAAAGAAGTGGCTCCAGTGCTAAGATGAAAAGAAGAGGGGAGAGGGGGCAGCCCTGGCGAGTCCCATTGCTTATAGGAAATGGGGAGGATAGATTTCCATTTACTAGGACCAAGGCTGTTGCTTGTTCATACATGGCAAAGGTTGCTTGGACAAAGGAACCAGGAAGGCCAAATCTCAGCAGATAGTGTGTTTCAGATACATCCAGTTTACCCTATCGAATGCTTTCTCAGCATCCGTGCTGAGTCAGAGCAAGGGGGAAGAAATTCGCCTGGCATGACATAAAGTATTAATCACTCTAGAAGTGTTGTCTTTGCCCTCTCTGTTGCGGATAAAACCGACCTGGTCCCCATGAACAAGTTGAGGGAGAAGGGTTGCTAGTCTGTTAGCTAGCATTTTGGCCAGGAGCTTGAGGTCTATGTTCAGGAGGGAAATGGGCCTGTAATTGGAGCACTGTTTGGGATCTTTCCCTTCCTTAGGTATTAGTGTGATATGGGCCGCAGTCATATCTCTTGATAGTAGGATTCCGCGTAGTGTCTGATTACAGACTTCTAGAAGGTGAGGAAGGAGGAGTTCTTGGAAAGTTTTGTAATATGATATGGGGAGGCCATCTGGGCCTGGGCTCTTCCCCGAGGGCATTTGGTGCAATGCCTTTCTAAGTTCAGTTAGGGTAAAGGGGGTTTCTAGTTTTGTTTTTTGTTCGGTGGAAATAGAGGGGATATTGGACGCCTCCAGAAAGGCTAAAATGGCGGAGGCACGTGTTTCTGAAGTTACAGTGGGGGTAAGATTATAAAGGTCATTATAGAAGGAGCGAAATTGGGCGGCTATCTGATGAACAGAGAAGATCGGAGTTCCCTCATGCGAGGTCAATTGGTGGACATAGTTAGCGGATCTCCTCCCTTTAATACTGCTCATTAAAAATTTGGTGGCTTGTGATAAATTGACCCCTGATGACAGGCTTATGTGCATCCCAAAGGGTGTTAACGGAAAGATCAGGGCATTTATTCAGGGTGAAGTATTCCGTGATATGTTTGGAAACTAAATCCACCGAATCTTGATAGCCCAAGAGAGATTCGTTTAGTCACCAATTAAAGCATGAGGGATTTTCATTGGGGGCTAATTCTGAGATAAAAGTAGGGGAATGGTCCGAGATGGGTATGGAGCCTATTGAGGCTGCACTACACCGATGCAAATGCTCTTTGGAGATGAACAAGTAGTCTAGGCGATGGTATGTGCCATGTGTCGGGGAGTAGAATGTGTAATCCAGTGTATTGGGGTGGTGAGAACGCCACACATCTATTAGTTGAAGGTTCCAAAAATGATTTCTAATGGCTTTAAGGGATTTGCCAGAGTGGGTCGATTTGTGTGATGATACGTCTATTTGCGGAAATAAGGCAATATTTAAGTCTCCACCCAAAATCACTATCCCTTCTTTGAAGGAGTCGGTCGGGAAAATGTTAGAGCACAAATGGGATTGATTGGAATTGGGGACGTATAAGTTTAAAAAAGATATAAGTTTGTGGGCCTATGGTACCCTTAATTAAGATAAATCTTCCATCGGGGTCTAAAACCTGGTTTATATATTTAAAGGGAATCTTCCTTTGAAACCCTATGCTAACCCCACTTGAAGCTGAGGAACTACCTCCGCAGTGATACCAATTAGAATAGTGGGAAAACTGCATGTTAGGGTAATGGTTGAAACGGAAGTGCGTCTCTTGGAGGAACACTACTCCGGCTCCAGCTTTCCTTAAAATGGTAAAGATTTGACTCCGTTTTGAGGGGGAGTGAAAGCCTTTAACATTGTAAGAAGCTATATGTAAGTCAGCCATTGTATGTAATGGGTGTGCAGTTACCTTGTGGCTGTTGGTGTATTCTCCAAGAGAGTGCATTGGCAATATGGGGCCCCGCCGTTCGGTGTAGAATAAGAACCATACTGTTGAAGGACTCACATAGTACTAGGAAGAAAGGCAGGTACCTTGGTAAAAAGATAGGGTAAAAAAACTGAACAAAACAGATTAAAACAACAAAAAAAAGAACAAGCATAATTGAATATGCGTTAGACATGTGGGGGGTAATTGGTCGAATGACCAGGTAGGAGGTCGTATAACACCCTGGGTAGGGCTATAGGATAGGAGGCAAGAATGGATCTAGCCTTTTATGACAAACAGATTTGAGGCAACAAAAGGTTATGTTCATTATGAGTCCGTATGTTTCAGACAATTGTAAGAATATAACACCTAACAATAGACAAAACCTATGTTGGCAGGATCAGAGAGCGGATCTAGCTATTGATCTTGAGAAAGGCTTCTGGGAGTAAGTTGGTGGCCTCTTTTCTTGGATCGTGAGGACTTTGGGGTTCACTGTACCTCAAAAGGAACCACTTTAGGGAGGTCTGGTAGGTCACCTAGATCTTGATAGAGTTCCCAGTTTTCAATAGGCATAGGGGAGACATTCAGAAGATCAAAGATGGGTGCGAGATCCGAGTATGACGAAATGTTGATCCTTTTTCCTGCAAATGAGAGTGTGAGTCTAAAAGGGTAGGACCAGCGGTACAGAACTTTGTTGGACCGGAGCCAATCGGTCAAAGGCTTAAGTGCTTTGCCTAATGTCCTGGGGCGGTTCAGTCGGCTTGGGTTTAGGGAGTAGGGCTCTATGGGCGCGCTCGATGATGACATCTTGCGGGAAATCAGGACCCAGCAGTGAGCCGCATATGGTAAGTATGGTTGCGGATATATCACCGGGTGGCACCGACTCAGGGACCCCTCTAAACCTTAAGTTGTTGCGGCGCCCCCTATTTTCTTGATCCTCAAGGGCACTATGAAGCTCATTCAGGTGGGCAGTACAGCGGCGGAGGGAGGCCGACACTGCAGTTTGATGGTTTAGGGTTGTGATTTGATGGGATTCCAGGGTTTCCACCCGTTCCCCGATATGCCTCACCTCTTGCCTGCAGGCTGATAGTTCAGCAACGATAGGCTCCATAACCCTGCTGAGAGCACGGTCGAGATATTTGCTCATAAGCGGTAGATCAGAACTGGCCTGAATATCTTCCGAATCGCTGTCTCCCTCTGAATGGGCAGGGGCGCGCTTCAGGGCCTTGGGCTGCAGGGCCCGCGCCATTTTAGGTTCTCTTGATGCGATCGTTGCGGCCGTTTTTTTGAGGAATTTCTCTATATTGCCACCGGAGATCTGGCCTTTGGGGGTAGCAGGGTGTTCTCCTTGCTTGGGGTTCCCAATTTTCACCATTCTCGCCTGTATATGCTAAACAATGCTGGTGTTAGGGACGAACCTCCTGGCAGAGCAGTGAACTATGCGTCCATCTCCGTCTGGCGCTAGCTCCGCCCCCTTGATTTTTTTTTTATCAAAGACATGTAGAACAATCAATTTTGAGAAAAAATTATATAGAAATGTAGTTTTATTTGAAACATTTTACAACAGAAAGTGAAAAATGAAATTTTTTTGCAAAAAGTTCGGTAAAAGAATATCAAAAAAAGTTAAAATGTCAGCAGCAATGAAATTCCACCAAATGAAAGCTCTATTAGTCAGGAGAAAAGGAGGTAAAATTCACTTGGGTGGTAAGTTGTATGACCGAGCAATAAACCGTGAAAGTAGTGTTGTGCAGAATTGTAAAAAGTGGTCTGGTCATTAAGGGGGTTTAAGCTAGGGGAGCTGAGGTGGTTAAAGGGTTTCTTGTTAGACTCCATGGTGTTTGTAGCTCATCCTGGATCTGTGAATGAAGGGCAGTTGTTTTTGTTACATGGTGTGCACATTGATAGAAGTTGAATTCTACTATTGCTTGTGGTGGGGCACCCTCTAGTGCTGGGGTTTGATATAGCAGTGTCCTGCACTATTACATACTGTAGATTGGGTATAAAAGATTATCAGTTGTGTGTACAATGGTGGAAATGAAGAGGGCATATCACTTTATATTAGTGGACCCACCACCATTAGCTATCTCTTAGGGTCCATTCAGTGTTTTGCGGACTGCACATGGCCGGCACTATAATACTGTAGAAATGCCTTTTCTTGTCCGTGGCTGCGGACAGGAATAGGACATGTACTACTATTTTGCGGGGCAGCGGAGCTGCTGAAAATGTATGGGTCTGCACCCGTTCTGCAAAGTTGCGGAACGAATGCGAACTCATTTTGCAGACGTGTGAATGGACCCTTACTTTAATAATCAGAGAGAGCGCTCCTGAACTATAGAGATAACCACCCCTCCTCTAATCTCTATGATAGGTGAGGGAAAAGAAAGATACAACCAGGACAATGAAGGAGTCTAAGCGAGGTAAGTGACTGCCAGGTATGTAGCATTAACCCTCCACTGCCCCCGACACCAGGTATACTAATATTAACCGCTTCCCTTTCCTTAGAGTCCCAGTTATACTGAAATTAACCACTTCACTGCCCTAGGCCACTAGTAATAAAGATAATAGCCTTCACTGTGCTAGAACTGGATGGTGTGGGGCCCTGTATGGCCGGCTGCTTTATAGCCAATTATTAGAATGGTTAACAATAATATTTAACTATTGTGATCCTGTATCATCTATCTAAAGGGATAGCGAGCTGAAATGTTGATCCCCGGCCCATGAGCTTTTAGATGCACCCCTGAGTATTGGAGTAGAGAACCCATGTTCATGCCTCCTATACTATTAGGGAATCCTAAGTTATTATCTATTGCTGAGAATGAAGAATGGTTACATGTAGTGTCTATTGCTCTGGAGGTTGTGTACTGTATAGGTACATCTCACAATATTAGAATATCATCAGAAAGTTAATGTATTTCACTAATTTAATTCAAAAAGTAAAAATCATAATTACACACAAAGTGATCTATTTCAAATATTTATTTATTTTAATGTTGATGATTATAGCTTATAGCTAATGAAAAGCCAAAAGTCAGTATATCAGAAAATTAAAATATTATATAAAGCCAAATACAAAAATGATTTTTAATGCAGAAATGTTGGCATAAACTGAAGAGTATGCACAGTATATGCACTCAATACTTGGTTGGGGCTCTTTTTGCATAAATTACTGCATCAATGCTGCGTGGCAAGGAAGCGATCAGCCTGTGGCACTGCCAAGATGTTATGGAAGCCCAGATTGCTTAGATAGCGGCCTTCAGCATGTCTGCATTATTCAATCTTGTGTCCCTCATTTTCCTCTTGTCAATACCCTATAGATTAGTGATCAGCAACCTCAGGCACAGCTGAGCAAGTGTAGTTTGCTGGCCAAGCATGCACAATGATACCTTGGTTACTAAACCAGGTATTGGTACTTTTGGCAGTGTGGACAGGAACCAAGTGCTGCTGGAAAATGAAATCTCCACAAATCTTGTCAGCAGAGGGCGGCTTGAAGTGCTATAAAATTTCCTGGGAGACGGCTATGCTGATTTTGGACTTGATATAACACAGTGGACCAACACTGGCAGATGACATGGCTCCCCAAACCATCACTGACTGTGGAAACTTCACAATGGACCTCAAGCAACTTGGATTGTGTGCCTCTCCACTCTTCCTCCAGACTCTGGGACCTTGATTTCTGCAAGAAATGCAAAATTTACTTTCATATAGGACTCAACAGTCCAGTCCCTTTTCTCCTTAGCCCAGGTAAGACACTTCTGACATCTCTGGGTCATGAGTGGCTTTACACACCAGCGTTATTCTTTTCCGGTATTGAAATCCAGTGGTGTCAATTCCGCAAAAAAACATAGTTTTGTCCTAATGCATTCTGAATGGAAGGCAATCTGTTCCATATGCATCAGGATATCTTCCGTTCCGTCCCTTGTATGGTATTTGACCGGACAAAATACCGCAGCTTGCTGCGCTATATTTTCTGGCCAAAATCACGGAACACTACTGCACTTGCCAGATCGGGCATTCATTTCCATAGAGATGTATTAATGCCAGATCCGGTACCAAGTGTTCCGGAAATTGCCGCATTGCCGGATCCGGTTTTCCGATCTGTGCATGCGCCGGGACAAAGGAGGAGCTAATTTCGCCTTTGATCTTCGAAAAAATTTAAATACCGGATCTGTTATTCTGGATGATAATGGATGAGTCGGATCTGGTATTTTACTGGATCCGGAAAAATAATAATATCCATTTACATAGGGTTTTCTTGATCCGCCAGGCAGTTCGGTTGACGGAACTGCCTGCCGGATTCTCACAACACTAATGTGAAAGTACCCTTACAAAGTGAAAGTATGAAGCCCGGGAGTGTGATTTGACCCATAATGCTCTGCAGCTAGCCAATCAGCAGATAGCCATCCTCTGTGATGTCACATCTCTTTAACAGCCTCATCCCTCTCTGAGCTGAGCTTAAGGAGAGATGTGACAAGTGCTCATGCACTAGGCACAGTGTTGCAGAAAACAGTTAAAAAAGCAATGGCCGGACTGAGGGAGGGCGGAGCCCCCTTTAGGGGAGGCCCCCGTGACAAGGGTTTGGTTAGTGAGCCTGGGGTTTTGCAGGCTTGGGCGGATTGAGAGGGGGGGCTATAGGTAGGGAGGGGGGTTAGGATAGGTCAGTTTGAGTAAGGGGATGGAGTAAATGGGTTAAATAGGCAGGGAGGCAGAAGGCAGGGAGCCATTTTAGGTGAAGAGAAAAGCTGGCTAGTACCTGTGTGATGGAGCAGTTGGAGGCTATGATCGGCGAGTTGCGGGCGGCTGCGGTGGTGAGGGGCCCTGCGTGGGCTCATGAGCAAATCCAGTTGCTGCTGAGGGGGGCGGGTGAGATGCCCATTTTGCCTTACCCACCTGTATTACGACCGTAGGTCAACGCCATATCCAGAGCCCCTCGTGAGACCCTCCACGTCGGGTGCCGCCGGCGCCAGCTCCATCTAGGCCCAGACGTGGGAGGAATCCTTCTAGTAGGCGGAGCCTTGGGGGTGGCCGGGCCCGGCCATCTCCACCTGCGTGCGGCGACGGTGTGGGATCGGGACCTGGCACTGCGGGCACCTCTGTAACTCCAGGCACAGAGGCGGCCCCTCGACGTGGGAGGTCGCATGTCCAGCGCGGGGCTGCTGCCAGTTTGGCAGCTGGTGGTAGCAGGGCCCAGGATCCAGGCAGAGTCAGAAGCTCCGCCCCCAGGAGCAGTTGTGAATCATCCATTAACCCCGTCGTCCCTGGTCTGTGCGGGGCCAGGGGACAGGAGGCAGCCAGTCACAGGAGGAGTCAGGAGGTCTGGTCAGCTGAGGGGACTTGCTGCAATTTGCATTCCTGCCTTGCCATGAGGCAAGGTGAAGAGGGGAGATCCAGCTTCGTCGTCCAGCCTGATGCTGATATCCCTGGTCCCAGCGTGCCCAGGGGACAGCAGGACAACGACGACCTTATGTGATCGGACAGTGTGGCGTAGAGGAGAGGGCTTCCGGAGTCAGGACTTGCGGCTGATGGGAACACAGCACCCAGGCAGCCAGGTGAGATTTCTTGGGGACCACTTGCGCAGGTAGTGCAGGGTATGGGGGCTGGGGTGGGGGGTGTCTCCCAGTTAGATTTGAGCAAGAGCCTGGGACAATTATTTGGGGGTTTGGCTGTGTTGGTTGCTAGTTGGAGGATGAGCGGGGGGACACCTTTACAGGCCTGGGGGTGCAAGGTTTGGCTGCGAGCGCGGGGGCGATGGGTGAGCAGCAGCGGGGGTTACCTGGTGTGGGGGTGTCAGTGCAGACGCAAGCGGGAGCTGATGTCGATGGGGATAAGGTTCAGGTGGATGATAAGGCGAAAGGGGAGGTTTACGTCTGTTTTGAGGGCCCGTTGGGGGCGCATTTGAAGTCTGAGGTCAGGGAGAGGATTTGGAAGGGGGAATATGTTGAGATGTTTTCTCTGCTTCCTTTGGAGCGCTTCAATTTAGATAGAGTGCGGAGGGAGGATGGTAAGAGGAAGGAGGAGAAGCGCCGTTATAGATTGATACCGCGGACGTTTGCAAACTGGTTGCAGGCGTTCGCGATATTGGTGAGTGTAATTGGGGAGAAGACACCGGAGGCTTGTTTGGGGTTGTTCTGTTATCTAGACGCAATTGTTGAGGCTTATCGGGTGTATGGGGGGGTATCGTGGTTGCGTTATGATGAGCAGTTCCGTCAACGGAAAGCGGTGCGTCCCGAGATGCGGTGGGATCACAAGGATATCGCCTTGTGGTTGAAGGTTACAGCCCCAGTGCGTTCGGGGCAGCCCTTTCGGGGGGAGGGGAGCAGTGGGGGGACGGGCAATACGTCAGTCGCCTCAGCGAGGGGGCTGTGTTTCGCCTATAACGAAGGCAACTGTAGGTTCGGGGTTAAATGTAAATTTAAGCACGAATGTTTAGGTTGTGGAGGGAATCATGGGGCGGCGAGGTGTTTTAGAAGTGGCAAAGAGAGGGGTGGTATTGGTAAAGGGGGTGACGCCGGCTTGGCTGGAAAAGATGCAGCCGTACCTAGATAGGTACCCTGATAGAGAGGCAGCGGGGTTGTTGGGGTTGGGTTTTTCGGAGGGTTTTAGAATTCCGTTCGTGCCAGGGGGGCTGTGTTGCTCAGGAAGAATGGGGAAGGAGGTGATGCTTGGGCGGATGGCGGGCCCTTTTTTGGAACCGCCTGTTTGCAATTTGCGGGTGTCACCGTTGGGAGTTGTCCCTAAGAAAGAGGTGAATAAGTTTCACCTTATCCATCATCTGTCGTTCCCGAGGAGCTCTTCGGTCAATGACGGTTTTGTACGGTTGGGTGAAGCATTTTGGGGCCAGTGCTCTTATGGCAAAAACGGACATCAAGGTGGCGTTTAGGTTGCTGCCGGTTCATCCGGAGTGTCAGCACTTGATGGGGTGTTTTTGGGATGTTTTTTTTTGTAGATCGTTGTTTACCCATGGGGTGTTCGCTGTCGTGCACTTACTTCAAAACGTTCAGCTCGTTTTTGGAGTGGGCGGTAGTGGACTCGTCAGGTTGTGAATTACTGATTCATTACCTGGATGATTTTTTGTGTATTGGCCCCCCGGGGTCGCCGGTTTGGGCATTATTGTTGGAGACGTTGAATTCGATTTTTGGGAAGTTTGGGGTCCCATTGGCGGATGGAAAGACGGTGGGGCCTGTAACGGAATTGAGCTTCCTTGGCATATTGATTGATTCGGTGAGAATGGAGTGTAGGTTGCCGGGAGATAAGCTGGAGGATCTGAAAGGACTGGTGGCTAGGGCGAGTCGGGCAAAGAAGTTGCAGTTGAGGGAGCTTCAGTCGCTGCTGGGGAAGCTCAATTTCGCTTGTCGGATAATGCCCATGGGTCGAGTGTTCTGCAGGCAGTTGGCACAGGTGACCGG